>NC_085994.1:3002500-3202500 GCF_030014385.1 Trichomycterus rosablanca
AAATGAAAAGAAAGAAAAAAATTATTATTAAAAAAAAGAAAGAAAGAATTTAATAAATAAAAAAATTAAATAAATAAATAAGAGAGAAAGAATTTAATAAATAAAGAATTTAATAAATAAATAAAAGAAAGAAAGAATTTAATAAATAAATAAATAAATAAATAAATAAATAAATAAATAAATAAATAAATAAATAACAAAAAATGGAATAAATAAATAAATAAAAATAAGAAAGAATTTAATATAAAATATAAATAAAACATAATGGACAATAAATAAAAGAAAGAAAGACAAATAATGGAATAAATAAAGAAATAATTAAACAATGAAAGAAAGCAGGGAATAAATAAAAGAAAAAACTAAAAATTGAATAAGGAAAGAAAGAAAGAAAGAAAGAAAGAAAGAAAGAAAGAAAGAAAGAAAGAAAGAAAGAAAGAAAGAAAGAAAGAAAGATGTTTGGTGAGAGAAGTCAAAATTGAACCACAATGCTGAACAAAACCCCTAATACTGACGTTTGCTTCTGAATCAATCACAGTCTTCATACAGTCTTTTCGACAGATTTCTTGTTTTGTTGGTTCTTTTAGTAAAAAAAAGACTTTATTACTCTCTCAGACGTATATGTATTGTAGTACTTGTGTAACTGTAAGCTGTTATGAAGCTGTTATGTGAATCTTACGTAAAGACCTGAACATGAAAACAATAATAACACAGCTAGCTCACCATTAAATATCATGAATTAGAAACTGAAACACAAGTATCAGTGTCCACAGCCAAGCAAGCTTTATGTATCCATTAGTGTATAGACAGCTGTGCAAGAACAAACACACATACACTCACACAACTACACTCAAACACACCTACACACAAAATGCATGTACACACAGACACAAGCATACACAAGAACACATCTACACATGACACGTGTACATACACATGCCCACACACAAGCACTCGCACACACAAGCACTCACACACACACACACACACACACAAAATGCATGTACACACGAAGCCCGTCTTTCAGTAGCACACACACACTTAGACACACACACACACACACACACTTAGACACACACACCTACAAAATGCATGTACACACAGTCACACCTATACACAAACACACACCTACACACACAATGCTCATACACACACACAGACATACACACAAACACATCTACACACAAACACATGTACATACACATGCTCACACTCAAACTATCGCACATACACACACACACACACACACAAAAAGCCCGTCTTTCAGTATCATTATAACACACACTCAGACACACACACACCAACAAAATGCATGTACACACACAGCCACACCTACACACCAACACACAACTACACACACAATGCTCATACACACACAGACACACATCTACACACAAACACATGTACATACACATGCTCACACTCAAACTATCGCACACACACACACACACACACACACACACAAAGCCTGTCTTTTAGTAGCATTATAACACACACCTACACACACAATGCTCGTACACACACATACATACACACACACACCTACAATACATGTACATACACATGCCCACATACAAGCACAAAATCCCCCCCACACAGAAACATACACACCTACACATAACACGTGTACATACACATGCCCACACACAAGCACTCGCACACACAAGCACTCGCACACACAAGCACTCACACACACACACACACACACACACACACAAATCCCATCTTCCAGTAGTATTACATAAAGCATGTACACACACACAGTCACACCTACACACAAACACACACACACAATGCTTGTACACACAGACACAAACATACACAAAACACATGTACATACATGTGTACATACACACACACACACAAAGCCCATCTTTCAGTAGCACTATAACACACTCAGTAGTAATTAGTGGGTTGGAGTGGGCACTGCCACCACCTGCTGGTGATCACCCATCACTTGAGGAGCCATCCAGTCTGCTCCAGGAGTCGTGGGTGGATGTGAACTACTGATGTTCTGAGTAACGTACAGCTCAGGTCAGAAGTTTACATGCACATGTTAGAGACACACTTTATGTGACCAAATAATTAAATCTAAATAATAAAAAATCATGAACGACATCCATAACTTCATATATTTACCTTAAATGATAAACTTACAGTAAGTTACACTGACACATATACATCTTCACTTATACTCAAACTATGTACTGTATTTATAAGCGTAAAGAAAATTGTTAATCGAAAAGAAGTATTCAGACACCAGAAATTTTAAATGTTGCAGTTCCAGATTTGAAGTTGATCTTTTTACTTCTGTTCAGAAAGACTTTTCAGAGAATCTTGGAGAGCAAAGAAACAAATGAATAAACAAACGACTTCTCGCCCAGATCGACCCCAGATAACCAAACTGAAGCTCTGTTATTATGGGGACATCATGAGAAGAACCAAGGAAGAGGACGGCCAACAACAAGCTGGATGAACACAATTAGAGGAACAATGAACGAGACATTAAGAAGCCTGAGGACAAACAGTAAACTGCAATGCAGCAAAGCTTGTAGTCAGTAACGATCACTGATGAGTAAGGACGTCTCCTGTGTAATTTAATGTTCAATTTGCTGTGAAATTCACACTTTAATGTTTGTGTTTAGTGATTTAACGTTTTTCATTCTCGTAGCGTTCAAGTCTCTCACGTTTACTGGTTTACTGGTTAATCAGGGGCAGTGATAGCTCAGTGGTTAAGGTACTGGACTAGTAATCAGAAGGTTGCTGGTTCGAGCCCCACCACTGTGCCACTGTTGGGCCCCTGAGCAAGGCCCTTAACCCTCAATTGCTCAAAATTGTGTTCAGTCATAATTGTAAGTCGCTTTGGATAAAAGCGTCTGCTTAATGCTGAAAATGTAAATGTAAATGTAATCTGCACTATGAGGCGTCCTAGCAATCCTACAGCAATTCAGTTAGCAATCGCTTAGTCCAAATGTCCAAGATGTCGAAGTGTAAAGCAGCTAAAAACACGACTAGGGTAGTATAGAAAAAAAGAAAGAAAGAAATACATAGTAAAAAAAAGAATGAAAGAAAAAGAAAGATAGAAAGAAAGGAATGAATAAATAATAGAGAGAAAGAAAGAAAGAAAGAAAGAAAGAAAGAAAGAAAGAAAGAAAGAAAGAAAGAAAGAAAGAAAGAAAGAAAGAAAGAAAGAAATACATAGTAAATAAAAAATAAAAAAGAAAGAATGGAAGAAAATAGAAAAGAAAGGTATAAATAAAAGAAAGAAAAATTAAATAAATACATAGTAAATAAAAGAATGCAAAAGACAGAAAAAAGAATGTAATACAATAAAAAGTTAAAGAATTGTATAAAAAAATAAAAAAATAAAAGAAATGAATAAATAAATAAAATAAATAAATAAATAAATAAAATACTTAAATATATTAAGAAAGAGAAAGATATCCTTTATTTGTCATATATACATATACAGATGTACAGTACAATGAAATTCTTTCTTCGCATATCCCAGCTGGTGTTGGAAGCTGGGGTCAGAGCGCAGGGTCAGCCAACTTACGGCGCCCCTGGAGCAGACAGGGTTAAGGGCCTTGCTCAAGGACCCAACCTTGAGCAATATATATTAATATATATATATATATATATTTAATATATTAAATATATATAGTAAATAAAAGAATGAAGAAGAAAAAAAAGAATGGAATTAAAAAATGAAAAAATTGTAGAAATAAATAAATAAAAGAAAGAAATTAATAAATAAGTAAAAGTAAGAAATGAATGAATAAATAAAAGAATTAAATACATACATAGTAAATAAAAGAATGAAAAAAGAAAGAAAGAAAGAATGGAATAAAAAATAAAAGAAAAAAGGTATGAATAAATAAAAGAAAAATAAATAAATAAATAAAAGAATTAAATAAATACATAGTAAATAAAAGAAAGAAAGAAAGAAAGATGGTTTGGTGAGAGAAGTCAAAATTGAACCATAATGCTGAAAAAAAACTAATACTGACGTTTGCTTCTGAATCATACAGTCTTCATACAGTCTTTTTGTCACATTTCTTGTTCTGTTGGTTCTTTTAGTTAAAAAATACTTTATTACTCTCTCAGACGTATAATAATGTGCTGTTTTTTAATAAATGTAATAAATTGTAATTAATGCTGAAATTGATTCTGTGGATCAATTATTACAAACAAATAGAACCTCAAGTGTCACACCGTTCTAGGTTGTTCTGGGTTTACATTCAACTATTAAGGGAGCTGTGCTTTGTATCGTTGCTTCTATTGATTCTATCATTCATTTATTGACTGACGTGAAATGTGGCTCTTTTCTTTAAAAATCTGTAAAATCTGTGATTTTTTTTTAATTCAGCACATTTAATTGGGCCCTAATAATGAGAAATTAAGAGACTGTGGCACCAGGTCATGATATTTATACAGCCCCCAACACCCCAAAATTAATCATCTTATTTGCTGTGTGTATATTTTTGTTTGTAAACATAAAAAATCACAAAAATTCCACCTGCCACGACAAACGGCTCCTACAAGTGTGTGTAAATCTTGCTTTACGTAAACAAGTTCCAAAAGCGTCTTCATTAACGTGGACTCTAGAAAATAAGAGCAGTATAAACCCGGACTGACGGAACGAGTGGCGCCGAGCAGAACTCAGGTCCCGTGAAACAAAAAGCCTCAGTCTTCTAACTTCCTGCCCAAACCGCATCCAAACACTCCAGCACTGAGCGCTATTAGCCAAACATCACTTCCCATTCAGACCTCTGCATCAGATCTGGGATCGAACCCCGGCGCACTCACACGCTCTTAATCCTGCGGCGGGAACGGCGTCCGCGGAACCAGCGCTGAAAGGACGGCCTGTCCGACATCCAAGGCGCTAAAAGCCCATTCCTTACAGCCGTCCATGATGATATTTTTATTTCCAGCATTCCTATCGTGTGACGGCTGACGGCGTGCCATGTTAAATACACTGAACACGACGTGTGCTTACTGCTGTGTGTGTGTGTGTGTGTGTGTGTGTGTTCAGCTCAACATGATCTGCTTTAGTTTTTTTACTGAAAGTGGAACTGCCTTGTTTAATTTCTCAACATGGTACAGCAGTGTGAAAAACTTGTCACCGCCAATAACAGAACAAGATCTGCAGGATTCAGGTCTCACTGAGCAGCTCTACTGGGTTTGTACCAGGACTTTTAGACTCGCTTTAACCAAAAATACATTTGTTCATTTTCCAGCATTCAGATGTGAACATGCAGTGAAGATACTGGATTACTGATCCAGAAGGTCGCTGGTTCAAGCCCCACCACCTCTGAGCTGAACCTGTTGGGCTCCTAAGCAAGGCTCTTAACCCTAAACTGCTTGAAGTGTTGAGGGCAGCTGTAGCCTGGTGGTTAAGGTACTGGTCCAGTAATCAAAAGGTTGCAGGTTCAAGCCTCACCACTGCCAGGTTGCCACTGTTGGGCCCTTGATCAAGGCCCTTTACACTCAATTGCTTAGACTGTATACTGTCACAATCTATCTATCTACCGATCAGCCATAACATTAAAACCACCTCCTTGTTTCTACACTCACTGTCCATTTTATCAGCTCCACTTACCATATAGGAGCACTTTGTAGTTCTACAATTACTGACTGTAGTCCATCTGTTTCTCTACATGCTTTGTTACCCCCTTTCACCCTGTTCTTCAATACCACTACAGAGCAGGTATTATTTAGGTGGTGGATGATTCTCAGCACTGCAGTGACACTGACATGGTGGTGGTGTGTTAGTGTGTGTTGTGCTTGTATGAGTGGATCAGACACAGCAGCGCTGCTGGAGTTTTTAAATACCGTGTCCACTCACTGTCCACTCTATTAGACACTACCTAGTCGGTCCACCTTGTAGATGTAAAGTCAGAGACGATCGCTCATCTATTGCTGCTGTTTGAGTCGGTCATCTTCTAGACCTTCATCAGTGGTCACAGGACGCTGCCCACGGGGCGCTGTTGGCTGGGTATTTTTGGTTGGACTATTCTCAGTCCAGCAGTGACAGTGAGGTGTTTAAAAACTCCAGCAGCGCTGCTGTGTCTGATCCACTCATACCAGCACAACACACACTAACACTCCACCACCATGTCAGTGTCACTGCAGTGCTGAGAATGATCCACCACCTAAATAATACCTGCTCTGTGGTGGTCCTGTGGGGGTCCTGACCATTAAAGAACAGGGTGAAAGGGGGCTAATAAAGCATGTAAAGAAACAGGTGAACTACAGTCAGTAATTGTAGAACTACAAAGCGCTTTTATATGGTAAGTGGAGCTGATAAAAAAGAAACAAGGAGGTGGTTTTAATGTTATGGCTGATCGGTGTATATCTGTCTGTCTGTCTGTCTGTCGATCTATCTAATTTTTATATACAAGTTTGTCTAAAAGTATGTGGACACCTGACCTGAGCTTATTGGACATTAATACGTAGTTTCATCTCTTCCACGGCTTCGAAATTTCTGGAAACGCTTTACAGCAATAATTAGTTAAAGTGTCCACATACTTTTGAGCGTTATATTAAAGCTGCAGCCTGCGGGCTCTGTGTGTCTAAACCGTTTTCGTAGCTGTGTCGTGTGTAGTTCCGGTGGATTGTGGGAATTCGGTTGATGTGAGCGTGCGCTGACAGGGGTCGGATTGAAGTGGTCATAATTGTGTCGCAATTAAACGGAGCAGCATTTGCAAATGATTATTCTGGTTCCTCTGCGCGGCTGCGGCGCTCCGTTCGGCCCGGTGTTATTAGTCAACACAAAACCAGATGTTTACGTGTGAGGAACGCAGCGCTGACTCACGTTTCACTTCCTCCTTTCTTCTCCTGATTATTTCAGCCGAGGAAAACATCAGCGGGACGAGAGGATCGTTCCGAGCACTCTCTGTAACCTTCCACACGCCTTTGATGTCCTGCGCTGGATTTGGGGGGCGAGCGCTGACCGGTGTCAGTACCGAGCACTCAGCAGTGAATCAGAAATGACTCCAACCTCCCGCGGTTCGCTTTGAGGGCACACCGATGTTTGCACAGACGCCAGATTTGCTTTGACAACGCAACCGAAGACGGGAAGCTCATATTTTTATTCCATTATTTATTCATGTTTCACGTTTCATCATTTTCCTTTGCTGTGGTGGCACACGGTGCGCCCCTTACCACCCAAAAATAGTAATAAATACTAATTACATTTACTGATTCATTCATTTGAACTAAACGCTTGATCCCGGGCTGGTTGGGACAGGGAAACGCACTGGACAGGACGTCAACTGATCATTTAATGACTCTGACTGCTGTAATGAGACCCATGTGGGTACGTGGACGTGTAACATCTCCGTACAAACAGTGACCAGAGACAAGGATCAAACCCGGGTCCTTAGAACCCATGATTCAATGCACACTTCTGCGCTTACCTGTTTGAACTTTGACTCAGTTTGCTGCTGACCTTTTCAAAGCTCCTCCAATGAGACGAACTGTTTGATACGACACAGCAGAGATGTTCACAAAATACCCGAGTCTGAGTCAAGTCACGAGTCTTTAGGCTAAAGTCCGAGTCAAGTCACGAGTCTTTAGGCTAGAGTCCGAGTCAAGTCACGAGTCAATATATTCTACACAAAACATACTGTATATTGGAAATGTAGTGTAGAAATAAAGAAATAATCTGTAAATTCAGAAAAAAAACAACAACAGATTAGCGAGTGTATTTAGCCGTTTTACTTCGTGCCTTTACTTTCCTCCTCATTGTGTAAATGAATGTAATTTCTGTAACAAGAAGGTTCCAGTTAAAAGCTTCAACTGATACGTTTTGTTTTCATTACAGAACAAAAGCGCTCGATAAATCACGGCACAGCGGCCAAAATCCCAAACACAGCAAAAAAAATCATAACCGCTGCTTACCTTAGCTTCTGTTCTTCCAGATGCTATTACATTTATAAGCGTGCGTCCCATTAGGAATAGAATCCGTTATTTTGTAAACGTGCTTATAATTAAAAACCTCCAAACTTTTCCCGGTCGTGAAGTAAAACAGGAAGTCGTTAGAAAGCCGATCGAGCGTTTCATTACCACGTCATCTGTGTGACGCAAACTGAATAAATGCAAATAACAGCATTTCTTACTAACAATTACAATCAGAAGCTCTGATTGGTTCAGAAAGCGGTTCTTTCAACCATTAGCGCCAATTCTGTAGGAGTGTTCCATTCACATTATCTGTTACTGTGAAGTGCACTACGTAGGGTATTCCACCATTTTAAATGAGATTCCAATCCAAAGGTAACGAAAATGTTAAAATGAAGTGAACTTCAAACTGTGTAGGGAGTAGGGAGCGACGCTTCATCACTACACCGGAAGCTGGTTGGAACATTTACCCATTGCGTGTGTTGTGGGTTAAAATGGCCGGAGCGTTATTATTATTAGAGAGCAAAAAACGACACGATCAGAATGATGTCGGATCATATAAATATATAATTATACACGTAACTAATGTTGCTGACTTTTGTTGTTTACGAGTCATTTTTTTGCGAGTCAGAGTCGAGTCTGAAGTCGCTGTGTGTGCGAGTCCCCATCCCTGAGACACAGTAAAAGCAACTCAGGTCGTACGAACAAAGCTTAACGTGACTTATTGTACTAAAAACCACCACGGACAGGTTGCCAGTCCATCACAGGGCAAACACACACTTACAGCGAATTCAGTAGCTCCAGTTAACCTGACTGCACGTCTTTGTACTGTTGTCCTCATTCATGATCCCTCAATTTTAGAAAAATGAGTATTTATTTATTTATTAGGATTTTAACGTCATGTTTGAAACTTTGGTTACATTCATGACAGGAACAGTAGTTACTCATTACACAAGATTCATCAGTTCACAAGTTTAATATCAAACACAGTCATGGACAATTTTGTATCATCAGTTCACCTCACTTGCACGTCTTTGGACTGTGGGAGGAAACCCACACAGACACGGGGAGAACATGCAAACTCTACACAGAAAGGACCTGGTCCGCTCCACCTGGGAATCGAACCCAGGACCTTCTTGCTGTGAGGCAACAGTGCTACCCACTGAGCCACCGTGCCACCCGTTTTACAGTTTTACTGCTGATTTATCCTGGTCAAGGTTGCAGAGGGTCTGGTTTCCTTGGAGTATTTGAGCACAGGCAGTAAAAGACAACACGCAGTACCTTTCCATTTCTGTCTGGAAGGACGGGAGCTGGCGTTTAAAAAAAAAAGTAGACGGTTAGTGTGGGTTCATCATGTGTGTGTGTGTGTGTGTGTGTGTGTGTGATGTGAAAGTATAATACTGATATAAAGCTCTGATTGCAGTGTGTGTAGTTCACTTCCTCTGCAGGACTGTGCAGGATGAAACGCAGGACGCCCGCTGGGAGGCTGCGGGGAGTCTCGCTGGTGCGCACTGTAAATTCAGATCATGGAAGCTTTATTTAAATCACAGCCCTGTGTGTCTGTGTTTGGTTTTAACACACACACACACACACACACACACACACACACACACACACACACATTAATAACTGCTAACATTCGATATCTGAGAGTGAAGGAAACCGGTGACATTTAATAAATCCTCGTCGAGCTCGTGTGTCTGACTCAGCAGAAATTCGACACCTTATTACATTTACAGCATTTCAGAGTCTTTTATCCAACGCTGGGTGGGTAGCACTGTCGCCTCACAGCAGGAAGACCCTGGGTTCGATTCCTTTCTGTGTGGAGTTTGCATGTTCTCCCCGTGTCTGTGTGGGTTTCCTCCGGGAGCTCCGGTTTCCTCCAACAGTACAAAGACATTTACTGAATGGAGCAGCTCGGCGTTCGCTCGGGGGTCTAAACTCAAGCCAAGTGCTCGGCAACCGATGAGAGCTATCTAGCTTGCCAGATATCTGGATCCGAGTTGCCCGACTGGCAATGTCGAACAGCCAATGAGAACGCAAGATGCGGTGTGATGGGAAACGCAGGGGAGGAGTGTAAAAAGGTGGGACAGGGGCATAATATAATTTATATCAGAATACATCAGCACACACAAGTTTTACAGTATTTCTGATGTTATCGTTCCCTACAAACCATTATACCCACACTGCATTACAAAAAATATTTATTAACCTCCAACTCACTATAGAACAATCCATGCTGGTCGCGTTGCCAAATCCACTCAGATTCATTTATTTTTTCTGCTTGATCTTTCGCTGCACATCAGCAGCATTTTTGGACGTGGTATCATTAAACCCCTCGTCACTTCTCACGTTTGTTTTTGTGACAAAACGTAGTTTGGGAGAGCAGAGAAGCTCGCCTGTGATTCCAGTTGGTGATAGATGGTGTAGTGTGTGACCCCCTATCACCGATCAGTCGTGTAGTGTGAAATACACACCCACTTAAAATACTCCAGATCACAAGAGATCCAGTCGTGTAGTGTGAACTTGGCATAAGTGAGATGAATTAGAGATAC
This sequence comes from Trichomycterus rosablanca, assembly GCF_030014385.1. NCBI lineage: Eukaryota > Metazoa > Chordata > Actinopteri > Siluriformes > Trichomycteridae > Trichomycterus > Trichomycterus rosablanca. The sequence goes on from NC_085994.1 coordinate 3,012,955, forward strand.
TAAATCGTCCATAAGTGTGTTTCACATTAAAACTTGAGCTGATGAATCTTGTGTATTGAGTAACTCATTTTTCTAAAAGAGAGGAATCATGAATGAGGACTGTACTTGTATAATGCAAACCGAGCTTCAGCAGAGAAGAACTGAAGAGAAAACTTGTGATAATAAAACGACTCTTACTAAATAATATATCCATATTCGGATAAATAATAATAAATGATTTATTAAGATATGATGTTTTTATAAAGACGTTCTGTTTCCCAGGCAGGACCGAGGACGCAGACGTGGAGCTGTGCATGGGTATGGCCTCGACTGCCGGCTTGCGTAACCTGGCTGCGCTCCGTGTGTTTGCAGTAACTATAAAACTCTTCGTTTTGACGCTGGCATTTTCCAAAACACACTCCAGGTCTCCAGGTCCATAAAACAGCCTGTTTTCCTCTTAATATCCTCATCGCTTCAAGTTTATACACAAATTATTGTTTCCTTAGGGAGCAAAATAAAAAAATACAGATCTGTTATAGTGAAAACGAGGGTGAATTATGAATTCTGCCCGCTTTACATCATCTCTAATGTCAACATGGGCACACAGGGCTGGATGGATGGATGTTTGTGGGTGTTTAAACGAGTGTATTTTGGCTGGCAGAAGTGTGTGTAGCGGTGAGTGTATCTTCATGATTTAGCACTTATTGGTCTCGTTTTTATGCTCTGGTGCTCAGGGGGCTCGTAGCCGGGGCTGGCACGGGGGCGCTGGGCACGGACCCATGTTTATTTGGGAATAGAAGTGTGAGAAAGGCGTCTGTTGGTTTAAACGAGCTCGCGGGGTTACTGCATGTCGATGTGCAGCTCTGCCGAGTCTGGATGACGACGTTCCTCAAACTCTTCATGTGTCAGGAACAGCGAGTGAAGCCGTTCGTCATCGGCTGACCGCAGCTCAGTCCGACCGCTCTGTTTAGCACTTCCTTACAGACGAGTTTATTAGTCCGAGTACCGACTTTCTCTGATCTAAACGCTTAATCAGAAACGGAAATAAAGCACTTCTATTTTATAAGCAGTTTTATTATTTCATCGTGACACATTCACTAATGAAACGCCTTCAAACTGCACATTTTGTAAAATATAACTAATTATAAGTTGTTAAAAAGAGTTTTTGGTTAAGCAGAAACAGACTCTGATCTGCTGAAACATGGTTGTTACTGTGCAGTCAGACTTAGATTCTGCTGGCAGGTGAAAAGAAGCAATCAGCTCATGTGTGTGTTGGAGGGGGAGTGCAACAGCCTCGCCCCCTCGATCAAAAGTGGTGGTGGAGCAGAAGCAAGAGAGAGACAGAGAGAGGTGTTTTAATTGCCCATGACTGGTGTACAAATGGAAAAATAGTTATTGATTATTACTATTATTATTATTATTATTGATATAATAACAATAATAAGAATAAGAATAATATTTTATTTATTTTTTATTTTAATAATAATAATAATAATAGAGTTAATTACTAATTAATTACCAATACTAATAATAACAAGTAAATAATAATTATTAAAAAAATGTATGATAAAATAAATAAATAATTATTATATAATAAATAATAATAAAATAAATAAATAATTATTGTTATTTAATATGAATAAAAATTAAATAGTTCATTATTATTATTATTATTATTATTAATAGTGGTAAAAATAATAATAATAATAATAATTAAAAGGGTTAATTAATAACCAATACTAATAATAAAAGAATAAATAATAATAATAAATTATAATAATAATAACAATGATAATGATAATAATATTATAATTAATAATAATAATAAACGAGTTAATTAATAATTAATTACCAATACTAATAATAGAATTAATAATAATTACTATTTATATTATAATACCAATAATAATTTTTATATAATAAATAATAAATAAACAATTATTGTATAATAAATAATAATAACATAAATAAATACTTGTTATTATTTATTATTAATAAAATAAAATAATACATTATTATTAATATTATCATTAATATAAATAATAATAAGGTTTCATTAATAATTAATTCAAAATAATAATAATAATAGTAATAATGAAAGGGTTAAATAATAATTTATATACCAATGCTAATAGTAAAAGATTAAATAATAATAATAATTATTATAACAATAATAATTATAATAAAATAATAATAATTATTATTAATAATATTAATTATTATTATTATTATAATTATATTGCTAATAACAATAATAAAGGATTTAATTAATAACGATTAAAACTGGGATGGGTTGGTGTAATAAATAGATCCCTAGGCGTCTTGGTTTTCTAATATGTTAATAAAGGTATTTTTCTTCATTGAAATAGCATTTTGCATTTAATATTTTTATTCAAAAATACAGTAAAATAATAGATAAATAATAAAATATAAAATAAGTGATAAAATGATAAATAAAATAAAAAATAAATAAATTTAAGGACATATTAGACATGCTGTATGTATATTTTTGACCTGTTTTCAGGAAACACACAATAAACGTATTAAAGAGCTCAGAAGAGGAAAAAACGTAACTATAATTTAACAATAACAAGCGACTGAAGCTTTAATCACCAGAGCATTCTGTTTGCCTGAATAATCGAATGTTATTTTTGGTGGAAGCGTGGACTCGCTGGCTAACACGGCTAATGTGCGCCGTTATTATTTAATAAAGCTGTTTGTAACACAAGCCACTGATGAAAGCTGAACGGTCATCACTCACGACCCAGTCAATCGATCAGATCTTCTACACCGGCTAATCCGCCGAAACCAGGCGTCCATTTACCGTTGGAGCGCCGGCTGAGATATATGGACTCAATTAGGACGGAGCCCGGACTGACCGACCGACCGACCGGTCAACCACACGTGCACATGAGCGGAGTATAAAAACTTCAGTCAGGATGTTCAGTCGGCAGAGACGTGGTGACGTGAAATGAGAAACATGCTTTTGTGTGTGTGTGTGTGGGGGGGGGGGGGTTATAAACCAAATCCATATGTTCTATACCATCGTAAACCTGCTGCACTACCATACCACGATCATCTAAATCATGTTGTGAAAGTGGAGATGGGAAGTTGGCGATCGTGTGGCAAACTTAAAGTATTTTAAACGATCGTGCAACTTATGAGTTCAGGTCACTGAAGGTCAAACATTTAAAACTATTTAAAAGCCACATATTATAGCAATATTATTGAGATTGATTATTATTTTATTTTATTTTATTAGTATCCCCCCTTTTTCCACCCAATCTAGCCCACTGTAACTCCATTACCTTCATTTAACCAAGCTAGACATTAAGAGCAACTTCTTATTTACAATGACAGCCTGTCAAGTGGGCACGGTGGCTCGGTGGGTAGCACTGTCGCCTCACAGCAAAAAGGTCCTGTGTTCGATTCCCAGGTGGGGCGGTCCTGGTCCTTTCTGTGCTGAGTCTGCATGTTCTCCCCGTGTCTGCGTGGGTTTCCTCCCACAGTACAGAGGCATGCAGTCAGGTTAATTGGAGACACTGAATTGCCCTATAGGTTAATGGGTGTGTGTGTGTGTGTGTGTGTTACGGTGTGCTTTGCCTCTGTGCCCCGTATATAACAGGGTGGTGTGAAGGAACTGAACACGTTTGGGACGAACTGGGAGTCTACCAATATGAGTATAAGCAAAATAAACACAAATGTCCACAGACACACTCCAGAATCTTGTGGAAAGCCTGTGCAGAAGAGTGGAGGCCGTGATAGCTAAAAATGATGGTACCCCCACGATACCAAGACGACATACCAAAAAGAAAGATGGTAGCTCAGTGGATTAGGTAATGATTGGACTAGAAATCGGAAGGTTGCTAGTTCAAGCCCTGCTGCTGCTGCCAGGTTTTTTACAGTTGGGCCTACGTGCAAGGCCCCTAAGACGAAATCGTTTGGATTGTATTTGGTTCCAAATGTGAGTTAGTTTGGATGAGAAGAGTCTGAGAAAAGCATAAATACACCAGATACATGACGCTCCTGATGTTTTGGCACTTGGTGCAGCTCTCAGAAGGTGAAGAACGTCGACACCTGGTTCTGTCTGGACTTCATTACAGAGATTCAAACCATGAAGCATGAGGTCACTCACACACGGCACCACTCTGATCCATAAAAAAACTGAAGGTTCACATCCAGAAACCAGGAGAACATCAGAGAGAGACGACCAGCAGAAACACAGAACAGAATGTAAACACTGCAGTGACCTGATTCATGATTCCTGATTCACTCTCACATCCTGATTCATGATTCCTGATTCACTCTCACATCCTGATTCATGATTCCTGATTCACTCTTACAACCTGATTCACTCTCACACTCTGATTCATGATTCCTGACTCACTCTAACACCATGATTCATAATTCCTGACTCACTCTCACATTCTGATTCATGATTCCCGATTCATTAATCCTGATTCATTGATCCTGATCCACTCTCACACCCTGATTCATTCATCCTGATTCACTCTCACACCGATTCAATACCCTGATTCATTCATCCTGATTCACTTTCACACCCTGATTCATAAACCCTGATTCATTAATCATTAATGATTAATGCCCACTGTCTCACTCTCACACCCTGATTATAGAATACTGTCTCACTCTCACACCCTGATGCATACTGTGTCACCCTCACACCCTGATGCATACTGTCTCACTCTCACACTGATGAATAGTAAAACATTGGTGCAGATTTAGTTTTTGGCTGAACTGAACCCTTAATGCTCTTCATCTCCCATGTGAGATTTTTCATCAGGTTTAAGCCGCGAGTGAAGAAATGAAACACGTCTGAGCAATAAAGCAGCGCTAAAGCTTTTAGTGGATTTCATTCAGCCTTTATGAGACGTCTTATTTCTCACATTAATGATACACACGGAGAGGAAAACCTATCCCAGCAGTCATGCTTCATTTACTGCAACATGATGAGTGCTCACACACACACACACACACACGCCTACGCCAGCGGAAAGCTTGGCGCACAGCGGCTGGTGGAAAACACATCTGTAAGGGGTCGATATTTGCGGTAAGCGATAATTCAGCAGAAGTGATGTGAAATGTGAAAAAGCTGAAGTCATCACCCATTCCACACATTCCTCTCCGTCTTCACGTCCAATTCCTCTTTCCCAGCATTCTCGGCACTTCTGCGAGCGGCGCTCAGACTCGGGATAGACATTACTGTCACATTTCTCTGAGAAATGATTTCCAAACATGCTTTTCTTTAAACCTTCTCCTCCCGCCGTCCATGTGAAACCATTTACACATTAAAGGAGACTCCACTGCGAACGTGTGATTCATCAGATCACATCAACGTTAATCCTCCTGGCTTTATTTCACCTGCAGTTCCAGTCAAAAGTTTACACACGCTTGTTTTTAACATGTACGCTATGCGGCCAAAAGTATCTGGACACCGGACCATGAGCTGGCTGGACGTCCTATTTCAGAAACAGCTAGAACAACAGTCGCTCGTCTGAAGTACGGGTCGCAATGCAGGAAACACCCCGGACAGGTCACCAGTTCATCAAACCCACACTCACACACACTACCAGGAGGAAACCCACAAGGACACATTTACATTTTCGGCATTTAGCAGACACCTTTATCCAAAGCGACAGTATACAGTCTAAGCAATTAAGGGTTGAGGGCCTTGCTCGAGGGCCCAACAGCAGCAACCTGGTAGTGGTGGGGCTTGAACCAGCAACCTTCTGATTACTAGTCCAGTACCTTAACCACTAGGCTACTACTGTCCTACAAGAACGGGCATTTACATTTACGGCATTAAACAGACACCTTTATCCACAGTACAGTGACAGCATACAGTCTGAGCAATTAAGGGTTGAGGGCCTTGCTCAGGGGCCCAACAGCAGCAACCTGGTAATGGTGGGGCTTGAACCAGTACCTTAACCACTAGGCTACAACTGCCCTACATGAACGGGCATTTACATTTACGGCATTAAATAGATGCCTTCATCCACAGTACAGTGACAGTATACAGTCTGAGCAATCAAGAAATGAGGGCCTTGCACGAGGGCCCAACAGCAGCAACCTAGTAGTGGTGGGGCATGAACCAGCGACCTTCTGATTACTAGTCCAGTACCTTAACCACTAGGATACAACTGTCCTACATGAACGGGCATTCACATTTACATTTAAGACATTTAGCAGACGCTTTTATCCAAAGCGACGTACAGTACAGTTACAGTATACAGTCTGAGCAATTAAGGGTTGAGGGCCTTGCTAAAGGGCCCAACAGTGGCAACCTGGTAATGGTGGGGCTTGAACCAGTACCTTAACCACTAGGCTACAACTGTTCTACAAGAACGGGCATTTACATTTACATTTAAGGCATTTAGCAGATGCCTTTATCCAAGGCGACTTACATTACAGCGACAGTATACAGTCTGAGCAATTAAGGGTTGAGGGCCTTGCTCAAGGGCCCAACAGAGGTGGGAGGTGGGGCTTGAACCAGCCACCTTCTGACTACTAGTCCAGTGCCTTAACCACTAGGCTACAACTGTCCTACAAGAACGGGCATTTACATTTAAGGCATTTAGCAGACGCTTTTATCCAAAGCGACAGTCTGAGCAATTGAGGGTTGAGGACCTTGCTCAAGGACCCAACAGCAGCAACCTGGTAGTGGTGGGACTTAAACCAGCCACCTTCTGATTACTAGTCCAGCACCTTAACCACTAGGCTACGACTTGTCCCTAGTAATGTAGTACATTCTGGGCGTTCAGCACAGGCTTTTATCTGGCTTTTATCTGTACAGTGACTTGGCTTTCGTGGGGATTGAACCGGCACCCTTCTGTTTACTAGTCCAGCACCCTAACTACAGAGAACATGCAAACTCCACACAGAAACTTTGGGAATTGAACCCAGGCATTTCTTGCTGTGATGTGAGAGAGCTACCTTCTGTGGCACTGTGGCACTGTGCCGCCCACCCCCAAATTATTCAACAGGACTCAGATTTATGCCTCATTAAGGTCCGACCTAATTCACAGTGTAATCTGCAATTTGTTGTGAAATTCACACTTGAATGTCTGTGTTTAGCGATTTAACGTTTTTCATTCGTGCAGCGTTTAAGTGTCTCAGGTTTACTGGTTTATTTGCACTACGAGGCGTCCTAGCGATCCTACGGCAATTCAGTTAGCAATCGCTTAGTCAAAAATGTAAAGCAGCTAAAAACACGACTCGGGTGACTGAGTTTGGAAAACTAACAACCAATTCTGTGGACGCAGAAGGGGGTCAAAACACGGACGAGTATTTTCGTATTTGAGACAGAACATGAAGCTCCATGAAGATCGCTGGATGTTCTAGGTTAACATTCAACCGTAAAGGGAGCTGTGCTGTGTATCGTAGCTTCTATTTATTCTATCATTCAATTTAATGACTGTCATGAAATGTGGCTCTTTTCGCTCATGTGTGAACTGCTCAACAACTCGATCCGAGCGGACCGAAGAGAGATATCTAGCTTGTCAAATATCTGGATCTGAGTTGCCCAACTGGCAATGAGTGCAAAGTCGAACAGCCAATGAGAACGCAAGATACGGTGTGAGGGGAAACTCAGGGGAGGAGTGTAAAAAGGTGGGACGGGTGTAATATAGTTTATATCAGAATACATCAGCACACACACACACAAGTTTTACAGTATTTCTGACCTTATCGTTCTCTACAAAACACCCACGCTGCATTGCAAACAATATTTATTAACCTCCAACTCACTATAGAACAATCCATGCTGGTCGTGTTGCCAAATCCACTCAGAGTCATTTATTTTTTCTCCTTGATTTTACGTTGCACATCAGCACACAAACTTTGATCTCTCTCTACTTGTTGACGTGCATTTTTGGATGTGGTATCATTAAACCCCTCGTCACTTCTCACATTTGTTTTTGGACAAAACGTAGTTTGGGAGAGCAGAGAAGCTCGCCTGTGATTCCAGTTGGTGATAGATGGTGTAGTGTGTGACCCCCTATCACCGATCAGTTGTGTAGTGTGAAATACACACCGACTTGAAAGACTCCCGATTACAAGAGATCCAGTCGTGTAGTGTGAACCTGGCATTAAACAACTGGAAGAGTCGTTCACCCAAATCATGGACAAGGAGGAAATTTTAAATTGCATATTTTATTCATATTAATAATGTTTATAGATCATAAAGCTTCTAAATAAGGATAAACAAATAAAAACGTTCAAGTTCCACTAATTAAAAAGTAAATAAATCAATTGAAACATATTCTATTACTAACAGTTTAATTTTGTGTTTTATAGGACGTCTGTGTGTCTTCCTGTTTATCTACATCATGAGGTTATGGGGTCGCAATCCGAGACGTGGCCACAGACAGGTCAGACGAGCGATGGATTGTAATAACTACACACACACACACACACACACACACACTTTCTCTCAGACCTGTAGCCCCGGGTTATTGTCGCAGACTTAAAGCTCATATTGAAATGAAACGGGTCGGATGGCGACTAATATCTGAGATGGAAGATAAAGAAAATGTAATTTCTTATGACATGGAGCTTCCGCTTCTCCTCGTCTTGATCTTTCAGCTCTGCTAGTGGCGTTTTAACTTTTTATTCATTTACTCGAGATTCCTTCTGAAATCCCTTCAAACAAGAGCAAAGAAGGACAAAAATAAGAGGAGAAATTAAACGAGAGGTACGAATTAAATAAAACACGAGAATAAAAAAGAGAAAAGAAACGAGAAAAACAAAAAAACAAAAAAGAGGAGAAAAGAAACATGACAAGAATGAGCAAGAAGTGAAAAATAAAAGATAAAATCAAGTAAAAAAGTAGCAGGAGCACAAACGAGAGGAGCAAAACAAGTAAAAGAAATTAATAAACAAGAGGAGAAAGTGGTGAAGAGTAGGAGAAAGTAAACAGAAGATGAAAGTAAACAGGAGGAGAAAGTGATGAACAGGAGGAGAAAGTGATAAAGAGCAGGAGCACAAACGAGAGGAGTAAAACATGTAAAAGAAATTAATAAACAAGAGGAGAAAGTGGTGAACAGGAGGAGAAAGTGATGAAGAGTAGGAGAAAGTAAAGAGGAGAAGAAAGTAAAGAGGAGAGGAAAGTAAACAGAAGGAGAGAGTAATGAACAGAAAGAGGAGAGAGTGATGAAGAGAAGGAGAAAGTAAACAGGAGGAGAAAGTAAATAGGAGGAGAGTGATGAACAGAAGGAGAGAGTGATGAAAAAAGAGGAGATAGTGATGAAGAGGAGGAGAAAGTAAACAGAAGGAGAAAGTGATGAACAGGAGGAGAAAGTGATGAGGAGAAGAAAGTGATAAACAGAAATAAGAGAAAGTGATGAACAGGAGGAGAAAACTGATAAACAGGAGGAGAAAGTGATGAAGAGGAGGAGAAAGTGATGAACAGGAGGAGAAAGTGATGAACAGGAGGAGAAAGTGATGAAGAGGAGGAGGAGAAAGTGATGAAGAGGAGGAGGAGAAAGTGATGAAGAGGAGGAGGAGAAAGTGATAAACAGGAGAAAGTGATAAACAGGAGGAGAAAGTGATGAAGAGGAGAAAGTCATGAACAGGAGGAGGAGAAAGTGATAAACAGGAGAAAGTGATAAACAGGAGGAGAAAGTGATGAAGAGGAGAAAGTCATGAACAGGAGGAGGAGAAAGTGATGAACAGGAGGAGAAAGTGATTTTATTTGTCCATTAGTGTAAACAGGCTCCACTTGCCCACCTCTTCCTCTCTCTCTCTCTCGTTCTCCCACAGTGCCGCGCCCACTCACTCTCTCCTCTGATTGGCTGGCAGGAGGCCCGGCGCAGCTATGAAAAGCATTATAAAGGCTAACAGAGCGGTTTACGCAGTTCGTTAGTGGTGCTAATAACGGCGGGGGGTCAGAACTGCACCCTCCCAGTTTAACTGGGTCTCACTCAGCGTTCCTGAAGCTCATCACTGCATTTCCAGTCCCAGAACTGAACCACTGTGGAACTGCAGCACTGGAACACGGACCACGTGAACGAGTCAAGCTGCAACTTTTCATTCATTTTAAGACTCGAATGACATTGTGTGGTAACGTTTCCACCAACATGGTGCCAGTGCTGGTGCCAAAATCCCAAACGTTCCTCAGATCCTCAACCTTTGTGGCCCCATAATCTTACTGGTCTGGAACCAACAAACCTTTGTGTTGTGTGTTGTGTGTTGTGCGTATATGAACTCTGATTATGTCTGGGGACCTATAAGTTCTATATCGTGCGCAAGATAAACGTCCATCTCATGCTGATGAAACAAGCAATCAAGCGCAGCTATGTTTTTTTTATACAACCCCAAATCAGAAAAAGTTGGGACAGTGTGGAAAATGTAAATAAAATAAAAACACCGAGTTTCTTACATTTACTTTGACTTTTATTTGATGGCAGACAGGATGAACCTGAGATATTTCATGTTTTATCTGCTCAACTTCATTTCATTTATTAATAAACATCCATTCCTGCATTTCAGTCCTGCAACACATTCCAAAAATAGTTGGGACGGGGGCAACTTAGGGCTTGTAATGAGGTGAAAAATCTAAATAATGATGTGATTCTAAACAGGTGATTGTAATCATGATTTGGTACAAAAGCAGCATCCAGGAAAGGCTGAGAGTCTCTGATGAGTAAAGATGATCAGAGGATCCAGTTTGTCCACACGTGTAAGAATATGATTGAAATGTTTAAAAACAATGAACCTCAAAGAAAGATTGGAAGTGATTTGCATGTTCTCCCTCTACAGTGCAGAATATCATTAAACCATTCAAGGAATTTCAGTGCGTAAAGGTCGAGGGTGCAAGCTTAATCTGAACGCCCGTGATCTTCCATCCCTCAGACGGTGCCGCATCAAGAACCTCCACTCAACACTAGCTGATATAACCACATGGGTGAGGGATTAGTTTATCAAACCTTTATCAAGCTCTACAATACAGAGTTACTGCACTAATCATACTTAAAAGTTTACTGTGCAAAAAAGAAGCCTTACGTTAACCATGTCCAGACGTCAGCGGCGTCGACTTCTCTGGGCTCGGAGGCATCTAGGATGGACCATCACACAGTGGAAACATATATTGTGGTCAGATGAATCAGCATTCCAGGTCTTTCTTGGAAAAAATGGACGCTGTGTGGTCCGGACCAAAGACGAAAAGGACCTTCTGTTTCCACGTATCTAATCACTGGGTTCTCAAACCAGTGTAAACGAGGGTCTGTTCGCAGGAACCAGCACCAACACCAGTGGAAGGTAGTGGTTGGTAGAAAGGAGGTATGTGGGTCCTTAGGAACTCTTAGGAACTTACATCACTACCACTGAGATCCGAGGACCTGGGGTTCGAGTCGAGTGTCTGCATGGACATGATCGGCTAACATCTGAGGAGGAGGCCAAACCAGCTTAGCCAATTGAAGGTGCACTCGTCAGTGCTGGTCCCAAGCCCGGATAAATTAAGCAGGGTTGCGTCAGAAAAGGCATCCGGTGTAAAAACGGTGCACCGTACACATACCAGATCCGCTGTAATTCATTAAAGAATATAATTTGGCACGACTAATATACACTCCAGTTTCTTTCTTCCTTCATTTATTCTTTTCTCTCTCTGAACTTGTTTATCTTCACGGCCTGAAGTTTGTTCAGCTTGTGTCGAACGTTCTGTAATGGAATCTCTTTGGCATTCCGGCATAAAACAATAACAGTTGATGCCAATAAAAGTGGCACCAGGGAGCCTGGCATCGGGGCCGAGCGACTGTGTTTGTGTTTCATTAGAGGAAAGTGAGTGAGGGGTGAAGGAAAAACAGCCAGCCTGCTACAAAAGCCTCGCCATCCGTCACCTTTAACACTGAGTAAATACACACTCAGCGTAGCCTGTAACGCCCCCCGCCGCAGGACGCGTGCGCCGCAGACGTGCGCTGGAACGCCGGACGGATTTTTCTTTGATGAAGCGAAAGCCCGTAGCGCCGGGCCAAGATCAGCAAGTGGCAGCAGCGAAATGTAAATCAAGAAAATTTCTCGCTCACATGCTCACACTGCCGTCTAAAAATGCACGAGTAATTGGTGCTGTGTTGACGCGCGGTTAGCCGTGGCACGCTGGCACCGAGGCCGCCCGGAGCGGATCCATTTCACACAGAGCAGGAATCCGAAAAGCTGGATTCAAAATCAGAGCTGGAGAAACGCTGCGGAGGAACATAAGTGATTCTCAAGATAAGCTCCGAGCTAAAAATAGTCCTGATGATGAGCTGTCGGAGCAGCTTTCTCCATCACGCCACTTCCTCTGCTGGTGCGGAGACGGTTCAGCACTTGTGTAAACCAGACCTTATCTTCAGGGCAAACCTGTACTGACGGGACGGCTGCGGGTTTCCATCCAAAACGTTTTTACATTTCAAACTTGAACAAGCAAGATGTTTTCTGGCCAGAAGCGGCTGTGTTCTGTTCACCCAGTCACAGAAGCAGAACAGTTTAAATCACTGAAAGTCTAAGATAGACGTGAGATACTTTTCCCTACAAGTGATTCAACCTCAACTTGATCTTATCATACAAGACAACAATGTTTAACAATCATTCAGTACTAGTATAGCCAGGTGGCTGTACAGTTCACACTACACGACTGGATCTCTTGTAATCGGTGTGGCTTTCACACTACACGACTGATCGGTGACAGGGGGTCACACACTACACCATCTATCACCAACTGGAGTCACAGGCGAGCTTCTCTGCTCTCCCAAACTACGTTTTGTCACAAAAACACACATGAGAAAAGACGAGGGGTTTAATGATACCACGTCCAAAAATGCACGTCAACAAGTAGCGAGCGATCAAAGTTTGTGTGCTGATGTGCAGCGTAAAATCAAGCAGAAAAAATAAATGAATCTGAGTGGATTTGGCAACGCGACCAGCATGGATTGTTCTGTAGTGAGTTGGAGGTTAATAAATATTGTTTGCAATGCAGCGTGGGTGTTTTGTAGAGAACGATAAGGTCAGAAATACTGTAAAACGTGTGTGTGTGCTGCTCAGGTGGCGCAGCGGTAAAAAGACACGCTGCAACCAGAGCTGGATTCTGAGTACATCATTTCGAATCCAGCTCTGCCTCCCCGGTCCGAGGCTGGGCGGCTGTATGAGCAACGATTGGCCGGTTGCTCAGTTGGGGCGGGTGGGACAGAGAACCGGATGTGGGTCTCTCTCTGTCAGAATGCGATTATGACCTCTGCCGGCTGATTAGGGGCGCCTGCACAAGAGATGAGGAAGAGTGCCCTCAGGGTGTGTCTCTCCGCATGCAACGCTAGGTGGCGCCAAACTCATCAATGTGTGGGTGGCAAAAATGCATCCGGCTGCTGCCCATGTTTCGGAGGGGATATGGGTTGGCTTAGATCTCCTCGGTCAGGGCAGGGTTCGGCATAGACAGAGAGGAAGCACGATGCAAATTGAACAATTGGATGCGCTAAAGGGGGAGAAAAAGGGGAAAAAATAATAATACAAAAAAAAAACGTGTGTGTGTGATGTATTCTGATATAAACTATATTACGCCCCTGTACCACCTTTTTACACTCCTCCCTGCATTTCCCCTCACACCGTATCTTGTCTTCTCATTGGCTGTTCGACACAGCACTCATTGCCAGTCGGGCAACTCAGATGTAGATATTTGACATGCTAGAAATCTCTTTTTGGTCGGATCGAGTTGTTGAGTAGTTCACACTTAGCGATTGAGAGCCGAGTTTCGATCGCCGACGCTCCCTCCTTATTCAGCTAGCGGGTTGTGCCTTCTCGGCCCATTGGTTTGAACTGCGTGACGTAATCGGCGTAATCTCTGGCTAGGTAGAGCGTCTAAATAATCTGCTATATGAGTTCCATGTCTTATTAGAACCCTCTCTACTGAGGCAGCTCACTTGGTTTTTTAGAAAGACCCCATAGCAAGGGTCGACTGGAATACAAAACTGGAGCTTTTTGGCCTGTCTGGAGCGGGAGGAGGGTCAGTGGTGACGTGGGGATGTTTTTTCTGCTGCCGGACCTGGCAGTCTTGACCGTCTGACTGGCTGGCATCATGGCTTCACAGAAATACCGGAGCATTTAGAGAAGGAACGTTCTGCCTTCTGCGGTAAAAGTGAGACAAAAATCCCAAGAACACGTCCAAGTCAACCGACTACTTATTAACGCTCATGATTTTGGAATGCGACGTCTGACGAGCTCGTGTTTAGGTGTCCACAGACTTCTGGCCAGCGTCATTTAGAATCTGAGATAAGTAAGTCGTGACTCAACGTTTGCTGTAATGAGAAGATCATTTGGAGGAGTCATGGGTCTGTCTGGAGGAATTTAAAACACTCCGACACACACAGATCTGTGAGAAGTTCCTCATCTGATTACTTACAGTTATTCTGACGGTCTGAGAAGCAACCGCAGATAAAAAAGCATCTGGAAAATCTAAAAATCAGGGGGGTGGTGGAAATAAAACTCGCTAGATAGAGCACACAGAGGTTTAAGAAGTAATTGCCCCCATTTTCTGATTTCTCAGCTGTTAATAAACGTTGATAGATCATTCAACAAAACATGATACAGTGAAACCTGATATTGTACACGAGTTTAAATTCTAACTCACTTTTCTTATCAGCTCCACTTACCATATAGAAGCACTTTGTAGTTCTACAATTACTGACTGTAGTCCATCTGTTTCTCTGCATGCTTTGTTAGCCCCCTTTCATGCTGTTCTTCAATGGTCAGGACCCCCACAGGACCACCATAGAGCAGGTATTATTTGGGTGGTGGATCATTCTCAGCACTGCAGTGACACTGACATGGTGGTGGTGTGTTAGTGTGTGTTGTGCTGGTATGAGTGGATCAGACACAGCAGCGCTGCTGGAGTTTTTAAACACCTCACAGTCCCTGCTGGACTGAGAATCGTCCACCAACCAAAAACATCCAGCCAAGAGCGCCCCGTGGGCAGCGTCCTGTGACCACTGATGAAGGTCTAGAAGATGACCGACTCAAACAGCAGCAATAGATGAGCGATCGTCTCTGACTTTACATCTACAAGGTGGACCGACTAGGTAGGAGTGTCTAATAGAGTGGATGGTGAGTGGACACGGTATTTAAAAACTCCAGCAGCGCTGCTGTGTCTTATCCACTCATACCAGCACAACACACACTAACACACCACCACCATGTCAGTGTCACTGCAGCGCTGAGAATGATCCACCAGTGGGGGTCCTGACCATTATTACAGTTGTTTTGGTAGCACGATTATAGCATCGATTGCCAGGTGGAGCGGTCTGGGTTAATTCTGTGTGAAGTTTGCATGTTCTCCCCGTGTCTGTGTGGGTTTCCTCCAGGTGCTCCGGTTTCCTTCCACAGTACAAAGACATGCAAGTGAGGTGAACTGGAGACACGTCCAAGACTGTGTTTAACATTAAACTTGAACTGATAAATCTTGTGTAACCAGTAACTACCTGTTCTGTCATGAATGCAACCAAAGTGTAAAACATGACATTAAAATCCTAACAAATCAATAAATAAATGTAAAAAATTTGATTTGAATGGAACCCTGCAGTAAGTGTGTTTGCTGACGCTCGCTGGTCCGCGTACCTTTTGTGCGTGCGGAGGATTAAAAAGCGTGTCCACCAGGAGTAGGTGGAGTAACTCGAGCTTTATACAAACAGCATAACACTATTACTCAGGGATTCTTTTTTGGTCAGTGAGCTCATTTTAAAGGCTCAACATTTTCAAAACAACCTCAAAAAAACTAAACAGAACTCACCCTCCTGCCCTTGGGCTTTTTCCAGCGCTTTATTACAGAGGAGTCCATTTTTAGCTTATCTTGTTTTCTTTTAAAGAAGGAAATTGGATTTCTGCAACGATTCCTGTGAGTTTAACCGATATCACAATGCTCATGACTCCGCTCTTGTCCGATCACTCAGGTTTGATGACGGTGGGTGGGGTGGGCGCTGATGTCCTGTGAAAGCCTTCATGACCTTGTTACCTGCTCGCTCTCCCTTTTAGTTCTGCAGTAATAATTAGGGCTGCCGGAGTCTAAAACACCCCCTGTAAAACTCGCATTGTACATTTTTAACTACAGTTTCTGTTGTTTTACCCCGAGGTCCTTCTGATGGAAACCTGTTTACCCACCCGAGGTTAAGGAATGAAGTCGAGACTGCCGTGCCAACGATGCTGCTCCTACTAGATGTGACGGAAACCTGGCGTGTTTGCACCAAGAATGTCAAGAACTCACTACAGACTTTATCACAGACTGGACTGAATAATAACTCTATTATTATTTATTTATTGCCAGTTATAATTTTTAGTTAATTTTAATTCTGTGTTTGTATGATTTGTGTAAATCCTATTTATTCAAAGTATCCGCCAGACCACCCAAGAAGGACGGGCCCTGCTGAGTCTGGTTCCTCTCAAGGTTTCTTCCTGTAATTTTAAAGGACTTTTTCCTTGCCACTGTCGCCCTCGGCTTGCTCAACAGGGGTTTTTGTATCTGTTGGTCCTGGATTCTGTAAAGTTGCTTTGAGACCATGTCTATTGTAAAAAGCGCTATATAAATAAATTTGACTTGACTTGACTTGGCTATATGACTAAAATGAGAGAGACGGGGCGAGAGTGAAATTTACAGAAGGGTAGAAACATCGTGGAAAACATCAGTGTTCATCTGATATTTGCAAAATCCTACCTGATTTAATTCAATTTATCTTATTTATTTATTAGGATTTTAACGTCAAGTTTTACACACTTTGGTTACATTCATGACAGGACAGGTAGTTACTGATACACAAAGTTTAATATCAAACACAGTCATGCACAATTCAATGTCTCCAATTAACTTGACTGCATGTTTTTGGACTGTGGGAGGAATCCGGAGCTCCTGGAGGAAACCCACACAGACATGGGGAGAACATGCAAACTCCACACAGAAAGGACCCGGACAAAACCCAGGTGGCACAGCGGGATATTCCACTAGCACACCAGCGAAGAGATTCTGAACTCCTCGGTTCAAAACTCGGCAATGCCACTGCTCGGCTGTGTGCCATCTAGCGGGACTCTAATTGACCAGCGTGTCTGCTAGGGCGGGATGACCGGACTATGTGCGTGGGGTCTTCAAATGCTGTGCAAGGACCCTGATTGGCGAATAGAGGCGCCTGTGCAGAATGCATGGGCAAAAACAAGGGGTTAGCTAGGACTGCGCATGCGTCGGAAGAGGCGTGAGCAGAAGGACAAAGGAAGACAAAGGACCCGGACCGCTCCACCTGGAAATCGAACCCAGGACCTTCTTGCTGTGAGGCGACAGTGCTACCCACCGAGCCACCGTGCTGCCCCGAATGCAATATGAACACAAGAACTGTTCAACAGGAAGTGAACCGATCAAATTCAGCAATTATAAGGCTTAATAAATAAATAAATAGAGGTAACAGTTTGGGGAATGCTCTTTTCCTTTCAGCATGCCAACTAGGGATGTAACAATGCACCACAAGACCAATTCAAATCGGTTTACATGTATAATGAATCAATATTCACTTTAAACAGCAGAGGGCGCTGGCGCTATTCACCTCGCCTGGTTAACGTCACTACAGGGTTGCCAGGTTTGGAATTTTCGAGCCAAATTTATTTATGTGAGGATACTTTCTTTATTTGTATTATTCATTTATTTATTTATTGTGGTATTTATTTCATTTCAGT
This sequence comes from Trichomycterus rosablanca, assembly GCF_030014385.1. Lineage (NCBI taxonomy): Eukaryota > Metazoa > Chordata > Actinopteri > Siluriformes > Trichomycteridae > Trichomycterus > Trichomycterus rosablanca. The sequence goes on from NC_085994.1 coordinate 3,030,622, forward strand.
TTTTTTTTTTTACATAAAAAGGGAAATGTGCAGCATTGTTTTGCATAGTTTGTACCTACCTCAGAAATAAAAGGTCATTCATTATTTAGATAAATAAAAGATAAGCACAAATATAGTATTTTATTTTATTTTATTTTTTAAGAGAAATAATAAAGGGAAACTTTGTCATAATTTGTCTTCAGTTTAATTTTGTTGGGACAAAATCGTATCGTGAACCCAGTATAGTGAATCGCATTGCATTGTGGGTACAGTGTATCGTTACATCCCTAATGCCCCCTGAACCTGACACAAAGCCTTTAAAGGCTTTAAAAAACATGGTTTGGGCTCTGATGGACGTCGAAGAGACAAAACGCAAATTCAACCACAAGCTCGGTCTGAATCAACAGACGGGAAACGAGCCACAGACGAGTGTGTGTACAAGTGTGTGTACGTGTACGGTACGTGTGTGAAGTGACTAAACACTCTATTTCTTCCCCCCAGTGGTACGGCGAGTGTTGAGTGGTGCGTTACTCAGCCCGCGGTGAATCAGTGGAACATGCTGTAAACATTACTCAGCGTAATTATTCATGCCTTAATGCTGAAGTCAACACAGAAACGAGTGGGCAGCGGCAGAAAAAAAAGAGAAGTATGTGTAAGGGGAACAATGGGACGGACAGGGGTCGGGGAGAGTGAGAAGAGGGTTTGTTACACTTTAATCCAGTTGCGCAATTGTAAAAAAAAAAAATAGCCTCTTTATTCCGAGCTTTCAGGCATGCCAGGAACATGTCAACTGCCTTGTATGATACTACAGTGTTGATTCGTTTGTGCTTTAAGGCTGTAAATTATTAAATTAATGTCGAGAAAGAACAACAACCAAATAATAAAGTACAAAGGTTTACGTGCACTCTGTCGTGCCGTATTTTACGACGGTCTTGAGATCGTACTGACTTCTGCAACCGTTCAATAAAAACTTGCACGAATTTGGAGCTCAGTTCAGATGGTGCAGCGGGATATTCGGCTAGCGCAGGGTTTCCCAAACATTTTAAGCAGCCCACATTTTGACCATGGTTTACGTGGCCCAGGCAACACAAGGGTGCGTTTGTGTACACGCTTTTTAAATTATTACGGCTTATGACCCAACTGCGGTCACGACTCTCTACTGTAAGTCGCTTTGGATAGAAGCGAAAATGTAAATATACACCGATCAGCCATAACATTAAAACCACCTCCTTGTTTCTACAATTACTGACTGTAGTCCATCTGTTTCTTTACATATCTTTTTAACCTGCTTTCACCCTGTTCTTCAATAGTCAGGACCCCCACAGGACCACTACAGAGCAGGTATTATTTGGGTGGTGGATCATTCTCAGCACTGCAGTGACACTGACATGGTGGTGGTGTGTTAGTGTGTGTTGTGCTGGTATGAGTGGATCAGACACAGCAGCACTGCTGGAGTTTTTAAACACCGTGTCCACTCACTGTCCACTTTATTAGACACTCCTACCTAGTTGGTCCACCTTGTAGATGTAAAGTCAGAGACACGATGCTGCTGTTTGAGTCTGTCATCTTCTAGACCTTCATCAGTGGTCACAGGACGCTGCCCACGGGGCGCTGTTGGCTGGATATTTTTGGTTGGTGGACTATTCTCAGTCCAGCAGTGACAGTGAGGTGTTTAAAAACTCCAGCAGCGCTGCTGTGTCTGATCCACTCATACCAGCACAACACACACTAACACACCACCACCATGTCAGTGTCACTGCAGTGCTGAGAATCATCCACCACCTAAATAATACCTGCTCTGTGGTGGTCCTGTGGGGGTCCTGACCATTGAAGAACAGCATGAAAGGGGGCTAAAAAAGCATGTAGAGAAACAGATGGACTACAGTCAGTAATTGTAGAACTACAAAGTGCTTCTGTATGGTAAGTGGAGCTGATAAAATGGACAGTGAGTGTAGAAACAAGGAGGTGATTTTAATGTTATGGCTGATCAGTGTAAATAAAGAATTATTATCAGTGGGTAGCAAGGAGGTTCTGGGTTTGATTCCCAGGTGGAGCAGTCAGGGTCCCATCTGTGTGGAGTTTGCATGTTCTCCCCGTGTCTGTATGAGTTTCCTCCGGGAGCTCCGGTTTCCTCCCACAGTCCAAAAACATGCAGTCAGGTTAACTGGAGACACTGAATTGCCCTATAAGTGAATGGGTGTGTGTGTGTATGTTTAATTATGAATCACATTTATTTATTTAAAATTACTTTTAATAACAATGACAGGACTGTTAGTAAAGCGTCTGTAATACATGTGCAGTCTCACAGCAAAAAGCATTATTTATAAAAAAAACCTAACTGGGTCTTAATTCAGGTTCTGGAATTACATCCCGAGGTTTAGAACCATGTCAAACGTACTAAAATGTGTTTCCTCTCACAATGAAAATAAAAAGGAACACGCTCGCTCGCCGGCCTGCCAAACCCACACGTTTTCTCACTTACACCTAATTATAGTAGCATATGTAGCTGTTATGTACTGGAACCAGAAGCCGAAAGAAAAAAGTACCAGTTCCAACCGGAGACTGAAAGAAACGTCGTGTTCGGGACAAGAAACCCACAGAGCAAAACTGAGTTAACACTAACACTCTCATAACACACACACACACACACACACACACACACACACACGACACTACATTCCACACATAATACCACAGTAAATAATGCTTTATTTAAAAAATACTAAATATATTATACACACTGACTACAAAATGTTCATTGTTCGGTGATTGTTAAATCTGGTGCCGTGTGGTAAAACTGGAAGCAAGACAGTAAAACACCTTGAACATGGTACAATCACACACTATGTGGAATAACCGTCAGATCCAGTCTAAAAGCTCCACATGTCACTTTCACTTTCAACTTGTGTTACAGCTCGAGCTTCTGAGAAATGGTGAGAATCAGAATCAGCTTCTCCCAGAGTCTAAAACGCTTCTGATTGAAAATAAAGCTTAACGTGGTTTAATGTAGTAAAAGAAGGAGACAGGAGCACTAAACTTCTCTTCATTATTACTGCTCATAAGTTCCTCCACTAATCACATTCCTCACTCGCTGTTTTACTACAGTAAGTCACGCTGAGTTTTGTGCACCGGCGTCACACTTCATAAGAAATAACGGCACAGAAGCGGTTTTATCACTTCTCATGTGAATGCGCCGGTACTGAACGGAATACAATATTCCAAGATCAAGCATCTGCAGTGACACTGACATGGTGGTGGTGTGTTAGTGTGTGTTGTGCTGGTATGAGTGGATCAGACAAAGCAGCGCTGCTGGAGTTTTTAAACACCTCACTGTCACTGCTGGACTGAGAATAGTCCACCAACCAAAAATATCCAGCCAACAGCGCCCCGTGGGCAGAGTCCTGTGACCACTGATGAAGGTCTAGAAGATGACCGACTCAAACAGCAGCAATAGATGAGCGTTCGTCTCTGACTTTACATCTACAAGGTGGACCGACTAGGTAGGAGTGTCTAATAGAGTGGACAGTGAGTGGACACAGTATTTAAAACTCCAGCAGCGCTGCTGTGTCTGATCCACTCATACCAGCACAACACACACTAACATACCACCACCATGTCAGTGTCACTGCAGTGCTGAGAATGATCCACCACCTAAATAATACCTGCTCTGTGGTGGTCCTGTGGGGGTCCTGACCATTAAAGAACAGGGTGAAAGCAGGTTACAAAAGTATGCAGAGAAACAGATGGACTACAGTCAGTAATTGTAGAACTACAAAGTGCTTCTATATGGTAAGTGGAGCTGATAAAATGGACAGTGAGTGTAGAAACAAGGGGGTGGTTTTAATGTTATGGCTGATCAGTGTATAATAATATAAAAAATAAGAATTTTTGGATGGAGAAACACGTGGTCACTAAACAAAATGTAGAAATTTGTATAAACGTGGTGGGAAAATTCCATAAATCAACACAAAACACAAAATGTGAGTCCCTATAAAAGAATGTAAACTCTTTATTTCATCACTGGGAAGCAAACGCCGAGACAAAGCTCGAACCTTAACCCCCGGAGCTGTGCAGCTTAATGACTCAGCTTAACGATGTCGGCTTACCAGCATCTCTCCACATTTCCTGCAGTCTAATAATTAGCCACCCCGCCGTATTTATGTCGGTGTATTCAGAAGGACGGGCGCGTCCGTCCGAGGCGTCTCTCCTAACAGTGGCACTTTTTAAACGTATAAACCAGCTCGGTGCCAGTTTCCAGCCTGGCTGAGCGTCTCCGAGACACAATGAGATTATTCATTTTGCCAGTAAAAGGCCGACAGCGTGCTTGTGGGATCGGAGCTCGTAAATGCCTGGACGCGTTCGCACACATGTGGTTCGAGTTTGGCGAGGGAAAAAGTCCCAATCAAACCCTGCGAGTCTCTTTTGTGCAGCGGGACGACGGCGGCTAGAGAAGCGCCATTAGTGTAATGATAAGTTTGGGATGAGGGGGTAATTATGCACACAACGCCCCCCTTTACTACCCGTTCGCACAAACACAAACCGCCGTCGTGTAAACACGGCGTACACTCCTAACACGCACCGGGGACGCGGGTCCGGGGATGTTGTGGTGCTCACGGCCTACGCAGTCACCAGATTTCTACACCGCGCCGTGTAATTCACGTCCTCAGGGCCGCCGGTGAGTCCAAAATGAATCAGATCTTTTATACACTTATGGCCAAAAGTATGTGGACACCCCTTCTAATTATCCACGTCATTTGGATAAATATCATACAGGTGTATGATATTAAAAAATAATTCAACTCTGACCTTAACCTGTGCTCTCTTAATGGTCAAAAGTATGTGGACACCCCTCCTAACAGACTAAATTACTTTAAGTACTTTGGAATAGGTGCAGTCAAACTAGCCCTGTTTACTCATGCATACACAGGAGAACCTGCAAAACTCCCTACAAACAGTGACCAGCGCTGTGCAGCAAGCCATCTTAAGATCATAACTAGCAAAAGTATGTGGACACCCCTTCTAATTATCCACGTCATGTGTTTTAGAACTTCACTGTGAACAGGTGCATAATATTAAACAAATTAATAATAATAAATAATTCCAACATTGTGGCAACAGTTTGTGGCGAAAAATTAGATCCATTTAGACGCAAAATCAGACGTTTGATGAGGAGGAACTCTAGTGACCCGAGACCCGAGATTTACTCATGCACACACAGGAGAACCTGCAAAACTCCTTACAAACAGCGACCAGCACTGTGCAGCAAGCCATCTTAAGGTCATAAATGGCGAAAGTATGTGGACAACCCTTGCAAACAGGTATAAAATCAAATACGTGAAATTTATTACATGCTTTTAACTTTGTGGCAACAGTTTGGGGAAGGCCCCGCCTCTACTTATTTACGTCATGCGTTTTAGAACTTCATTGTGAACAGGTGTATAATATAAAAAAATTAAATTAAATAATTCCAAAACTTTGGCAGCAGTGTGGTAAAATAGTATATCTATTAAAAGGTTTCAGACGTTTGATGAGGAGGAGCAAAGCTCTGACCTTAACCCATGTGCTGTCCTAATGGTCAAAAATGACCAGCCACTATGTTCAACGGCAAAAAAAAACCTAAATGACCTTTTTATATGTAATATTTTATGACTTCAAAACAGATCTGGTGATTAAATTTGAATTAAGCTGCTTTATTTTATTAGGATGGGGCGAGTATACAGAATGTTAGGACTACACCCAATTAAACACTTGTGGGATGAATTGGACCATCGATTGGCCCTTGCGATTAAGGTTCTTTGGCTAGGTGACTAATAATCAGAAGGTCACTAGTTTATGCCCCACCACTGCCAGGTTGCCACTGTTGGACCCCTGAGCAAGGCCCTTAACACTCAAATGCTTGCATTATATTCAGTCACAAGTGTTAAGTCACTTTGGATGAAAGCGTCCACTTATTGCTGTAAACGATTGTGAGCAGTTGTAGCCTAGCGGTTAAGGTACTGGACTAGTAAGCAGAAGGTCGCTGGTTCAAACACCACCACTGTCAGGTTGCCACTGTTGGGCCCATGAGCAAGGTCCTTAACCCTCAATTGCTTAGACTGTAAGTCGGATAAAAGCGTCTGCTAAATGCTGAAAAAGTAAATTTACATATATGGGGCAGTTGTAGCCTAGTGGTTAAGGTACTGGACTCATAATCAGAAGGTTGCTGGTTCAAGCCCAACAATCCAAATTCCAACATGGAATGACGACAGTTCCAGGTTTCTTTCCCAACTTTGGTACTTTTCATGTACTTTGGAATGAGTGCAGTCAAACTATCCTTATTTATATGGGAACAAGCACTATAAAAAAGCTTACTCATGTATACATCGGAGAACATGCAAAACCCCTTCCAGACGGTGACCAGCGCTGTGAAGCAAGACATCTTAACATCATAATTGGTAAAAGTATGTGGACAGCCCTGGTACTGATTGAGTTAAGGTGTTACGTTTTATCCATACCTGTTGCTAACTGGTAGAAAATCAAATATATGAAATACGTTACATGCTTTTTGGCACTTTGTGGCAACAGTTTGGGGAAGGCTCCTTCCTGTATCAGCATGTCAGCATTCAGCAGACGTATCTTGATCTGAAGTGACTTACAATCATGACTGATTGAGCAGTTTAAGGGTCACAGGCCTTGCTCAGGGGGCGAAGCGTGGCAGCTTGGCGGTGGTGGGGCTTGAACCGGCAACCTTCTCATTTCTAAGGTAGAAGCTTACCCGCTGAGCCAGGTCTTCCAGTCCAACAGCAGTGCCTGACCTCTTAAATTTCGGCATTGCCTGACCTGACCTCTTAAACCTGACCTGACCTGACCTCTTTGGCATTGCCTGATTGCCAGTGCCTGACCTCTTAAATTTAATATAGGGCAGTGATAGCTCAGTGGTTAAGATACTGGACTAGTAAACAGGAGGTTGCTGGTTCAAGCACCGCCACCACCAAGTTGCCACTGTTGGGTTCCTGGGTTAGGCCCAGGGTTAAGGGTTCCTGAGCAGGGCCCTTAACCCTCAATTGCTCATCGTGTAAGTTGCTTTGGATACAAGCGTCTGCTAAATGCTGAACATGTAAATGTTAAATACTCTTTAAACTAAATTGCCCAATTTCCTACAGGCCTTGATTTAAGAACAGGATGTCCAACAAGCTCATAGTGAGGCGTCCTCATAATTTAGTTATTTAGTAAATCTCTTGTATATACAGTATAATATATTTCAATACTGTAAACACGGACAAAAATCCCGTATGACAACATGAGCATCACGTTATTTCAGAAAACGAAACCTTTTCTGGCCTGAAGCGAAAGGTTTAAGGTGGTTCCAGAAAGTGACGTCCGCTCTTGGCTGAACAAACCACCGCTGTATCCAATTAGCACGGATGTTTAGCGATGTACAATAGCTAACATGGAGCTGTCATCGGAGCGTGGTTTATTGTTAAATGAGAAGTGATTTAAATCTGAAAGTATTTGAAGTGATGGAGGCTTTTTGGCAGCGGGCTGCACCTTTCGAAACGCCGATCCTGACGTATCTGTCTTCTGTAAACTCACAGCTCCGTGATTTTCCTGCTCCGGCATGGCCTGATCCCGTTCATCCGCAGCTCGATACGTGTGTGTGTGTGTGTGTGTGTGTGTGTGTGTGTGGAACGCCCCTCTGCACGACGGATCAATCATCTAGCCTTTATAATTTCGACTGACAGAAGATCACCAAATACATCTTGCTGCACGGCTTCAGCAACTCAGGTTCGGACCTTACCATGAGTTACTGACTGTTAAATCGAAGACCACATGGTTAAAAAAAAACATGCCAGTAGATTTAATTATGTATTTATTTATTTGGGCTTTAACACCATGTTTAACACATTTGTTGTATTATACACTGAAAAGTCATAACATTAAAACCACCTCACTGTCCATTTTCTCAGCTCCACTTACCATATAGAAGCACTTTGTAGTTCTACAATTACTGACTGTAGTCCATCTGTTTCTCTGCATGCTTCAATGGTCAGGACCTCCACAGAGCAGGTATAATTTAGGTGGTGGATCATTCTCAGCACTGCAGTGACACTGACATGGTGGTGGTGTGTTAGTGTGTGTTGTGCTGGTAAGAGTGGATCAGACACAGCAGCGCTGCTGGAGTTTTTAAACACCAACCAAAAACATCCAGTCAACAGCGCCCCGTGTGCAGCGTCCTGTAACCACTGATGAAGGTCTAGAAGATGACCGACTCAAACAGCAGCAATAGATGAGCGATCGTCTCTGACTTTAAATCTACAAGATGGACCAACGAGGTAGGAGTGTCTAATAGAGTGGACAGTGAGTGGACACGGCAATTAAAAACTCCAGCAGCGCTGCTGTGTCTGATCCACTCATACCAGCACAACACACACTAACACACCACCACCATGTCAGTGTCACTGCAGTGCTGAGAATGATCCACCATCTAAATAATACCTGCTCTGTGGGGGGTCCTGACCATTGAAGAACAGCATGAAAGGGGGCTAACAAAGCATGCAGAGAAATAGATGGACTACAGTCAGTAATTGTAGAACTACAAAGTGCTTCTATATGGTAAGTGGAGCTGATATAATGGACAGTGAATGTAGAAACAAGGAGGTGGTTTTAATGTTATGGCTGATCGGTGTATACAGATGCATATCTATCCACATACCAAAGGAGCATTAGGGTATAAGAAGATTATGATTGATGTATCATCACAGGCTTTATAATCACAGTAAAACATCTCCATCACATCATGTATAAATAAAACAGCAGCCTACCTCGTCCATGTTCATGTCCGTGTGCAGGAGCCATGCAGTAGTTCAGTGTGTGAGCTTTAACAGAGTGCGTGTGCTGCAATTTCTCTTGGACCGAGTTGGTTTTCGGACTGGCACAGCACTCCCCGAGAGAGTCGACGTCGGGCACGTTCTCCTCGCACTCGTCCCGTTTCCAGCACAGATCCGTCAGGTTAGGGAAGTCTGTGAGCCCGTGGTGGTGACCGAGCATCCCAAAGAGCGCGGCGCACTTCGGGTGAACTCGCACCTCCGATTTGGCCGTGTGCATTCTTTAAACCCTCAACACGATCATCCAGCACCACTTCTTCTTACCTGCAGATCAAAGGAACGGCGTTTATATCAAATCCAAAGCTGTCCCGTTAATATAAAGCATTTTCAGTTCTACTCCACAGGTGAGCTTTAAAAGGCCTCGATTTTCCTCGTCCATTAAACAAATCCAAAACACTGAGCTGATATTGATACTGATATTCCAAATCTAAACCAGGAGCTCTGATTAAAAATTTATATTTTAGGCCTTTCAAGGAAACATGGGGGGTTATTCTGTCTACAAACATTTACCAGCTAACAGTCACATTATTATAAATCTCTTACCTTATATTTCATCAACACACACACACACTGTCTGTCTGTCTGTCTGTCTGTCTGTCTATTTCTATCTGTCTATTTCTATCTATCTGTCTATCTGTCTGTCTGTCTATTTCTATCTATCTATCTATCTATCTATCTATCTATCTATCTAGATTCTATCTATCTATCTATCTATCTATCTGGATTCTATCTATCTATCTATCTATCTATCTATCTATCTATCTATCTATCTATCTATCTATCTATCTATCTATCTATCTATCTGGATTCTATCTATCTATATGTCTGTCTGTCTGTCTGTGTTTCTATCTATCTATCTATCTATCTATCTGGATTCTATCTATCTATCTATCTATCTATCTATCTATCTGGATTCTATCTATCTATCTATCTATCTATCTAGATTCTATCTATCTATCTATCTATCTATCTATCTATCTATCTATCTATCTATCTATCTATCTATCTGGATTCTATCTATCTATCTATCTATCTATCTATCTATCTATCTATCTATCTATCTATCTATTTATCTATCTATCTATCTATCTATCTGGATTCTATCTATCTATCTATCTATCTATCTATCTATCTATCTATCTAACTATCTATCTATCTATCTATCTGGATTCTATCTATCTAGATTCTATCTATCTAGATTCTATCTATCTATCTATCTATCTATCTATCTATCTATCTATCTATCTATCTATCTATCTAACTATCTATCTATCTATCTATCTATCTATCTATCTATCTATCTAACTATCTATCTATCTATCTATCTGGATTCTATCTATCTAGATTCTATCTATCTAGATTCTATCTATCTATCTATCTATCTATCTATCTATCTATCTATCTATCTATCTAACTATCTATCTATCTATCTATCTGGATTCTATCTATCTAGATTCTATCTATCTAGATTCTATCTATCTATCTATCTATCTATCTATCTATCTATCTATCTATCTATCTATCTATCTATCTATCTATCTATCTATCTATCTGGATTCTATCTATCTAGATTCTATCTATCTATCTATCTATCTATCTATCTATCTATCTATCTATCTATCTATCTATCTAGATTCTATCTATCTATCTATCTATCTATCTATCTATCTATCTAGATTCTATCTATCTATCTATCTATCTATCTATCTATCTATCTATCTATCTATCTATCTATCTATCTATCTGGATTTTATCTATCTATCGTACAATTTTACAGCTAGTATTTCATCTACTTTAATTATTTTAGTAAGCTTTTATTTTAATCTATCATTATTAAAGCAATTACATAAAAATATATGTTATATATGTAATATAAAATATTGGCTTTTAATACAAATCATTCACGTCTGATTTGAATCTTTTGAATTAAATATTAAATGCACATTATTGAACATTTTCAGTCAATATCAAAAATTGTACATGGGATATAAATCATTTACAGTAAATAAAAATGACTAAAATGATGTTTATTTAATTCTTATTTCCAGGTAACAATTTAATTCAAACTTAAACACTGATTCATTTTTAACAGTGTTCACTTAATGCGTAGAAACACATTTGCTGATTAGTGCATTTTAAGAATTTAAATAGAATCTACAGAAAATAAATTGATTTATAACAAACAAACACATATAATTATATAATTTTAACAATTGAAAATAACGTTATCCTAATTTTTACATTTATAAACTAGTTGATTTTAAAATCAGCTTATATAGGTAATTAGTAAAATATTTGATACAATTCTGGATTTATTTATTATATATGACAAACTTTTCAATATTATAAATTAGGTGTAAATATTTGGATTACAAAATAATACAGTAACTGATAAAAAATTGCTAAAAATTTTTTTTAAATTAAAGCAAGCGTATCATACACCAGAGAAAAGTACATCAGGCTTACAGTTTTACATTCCTACTGCCAGTCACTTTCCTGAGTCCATCATTCAACCTTTGTTTTTATTTTTGCTCACAAACACAAACATGCCAGACTCTTGTGCTAAATGTAGCATTAATAAATAATATTACTGCAGGAAGTAATTCACAAACATCTATTACACACTGTTAGTCAGGGAGAGGAAGCTGGTTGCCAGATAAAGTGCTGTTAAAATCTTACAGTAGCTCAGCTTTTTTCTGAACGTATGAAGTGAAGTAACGTACAGCGGTCGCTTGATTTTCATGGAACTGAAATCTCACCTACAGCGACGGTTCTTAACCTTGATGTAGGGATCTCACGTGGGTTGTCTGAGGTACAGATGCTGCACTGGCGAATTTTATCAACCATAAATATGGAGTTCCATGCAAATTAATGTAACTTAATCTAATTCATTAACTTCTTAAATTAATAAATAGTATAATTTTGAAAATACGTTTTAGCATCCAGTTATTTAATTTGGTTAGAGTATTTATTCAATTCTATTTTACTGATAACATTACGCAATCGAACACCAACACTATAACTAAACATTGTGTAACTTGGTGACACCAAATGAACTAAACAGTACGGTATCTGAATTAACGCTAACTGAAAATAAACACTGTGATAACTAAACAATGTAACAGAACAATACAGGTGTAAACACTAAACATATTACAGGTAATTATAGAACTAAACACTTCTTGACACTGCAACTTACAGTATTGTTACTATACACTCTGTGTTTACTTATTTAGCACTGCACCTAAATACTACAGGTGTAATTAAACAAAGTAGGTGTTAACACTAACTATACTCTGTTAAGGAACGACACAGTAATGCATTAAGTCTGTAGGCTTTAAACAAAGCAGAAATAAACTAAACACTAACTGAATACTGCAGTCATAAAATAAACTAAACACTAACTGAATACTGCAGTCATAAAATAAAATAAACACTAACTGAATACTGCAGTCATAAAATAAACTAAACACTAACTGAATACTGCAGTCATAAACTAAACTACACACTAACTGAATACTGCAGTCATAAACTAAACTAAACACTAACTGAATACTGCAGTCATAAACTAAACTAAACACTAACTGAATACTGCAGTCATAAACTAAACTAAACACTAACTGAATACTGCAGTCATAAACTAAACTAAACACTAACTGAATACTGCAGTCATAAACTAAACTAAACACTAACTGAATACTGCAGTCATAAACTAAACTAAACACTAACTGAATACTGCAGTCATAAACTAAACTACACACTAACTGAATACTGCAGTCATAAACTAAACTAAACACTAACTGAATACTGCAGTCATAAACTAAACTACACACTAACTGAATACTGCAGTCATAAAATAAAATAAACACTAACTGAATACTGCAGTCATAAAATAAAATAAACACTAACTGAATACTGCAGTCATAAAATAAACTAAACACTAACTGAATACTGCAGTCATAAACTAAACTAAACACTAACTGAATACTGCAGTCATAAACTAAACTACACACTAACTGAATACTGCAGTCATAAACTAAACTAAACACTAACTGAATACTGCAGTCATAAACTAAACTACACACTAACTGAATACTGCAGTCATAAACTAAACTACACACTAACTGAATACTGCAGTCATAAACTAAACTACACACTAACTGAATACTGCAGTCATAAACTAAACTACACACTAACTGAATACTGCAGTCATAAACTAAACTAAACACTAACTGAATACTGCAGTCATAAACTAAACTAAACACTAACTGAATACTGCAGTCATAAAATAAACCAAATGAATAATGCAGTAACAATTTAAATCCTGACAACACTGCAGCAGTAACTCAAATACTGCAGTAATGATTTAAACACTCGCAAAATACTGTGATAATAAATTAAACACCGCAATAATAAACACTGGAACAATTAACCGCTGTTGTTGTAAATATTGTGTTAGTGAAGAGAGCAATGAAAACATTGTGTAGTGATTAATTAAACACTGCTTATTAACTAATCACCACTTAAAAAAATAATTAAACACTTTAGTAATTCATTCATTGCCATAATTAAACACTGCTGTATTTGTACTAATAAACACTGCAGTAATTAAGTAACCACTGTATTATTCAATTTCGTAGTGATTAAACACTGTTTTATTTGCAGTAATGAAGTAAACACATCAGTAACCATAAAGTAAACATGCCAGTAATTCTCAGTAGTTACACACTGCAGTAATGAAGTAAACACTGCAGTATTAAATACTGTTGTGTTGGCAGTGATGACAAACACTGTAGCAATAAAGTGAACACTGTGCTGTATTTGCAGTAATAAAGTGAACACTACAGTTTATGACCTAACCACAGTATTAATGGACTAAACACTGTGCTGTAGTTTCAATATTAAAGTAAACACTACATTTTATGATGTAACTACAGTATTACTGAACTAAACACTGTGCTGTAGTTGCCATATTAAAGTGAACACTACAGTTTATGACCTAACCACAGTATTAATGGACTAAACACTGTGCTGTAGTTTCAATATTAAAGTAAACACTACAGTTTATGACGTAACTACAGTATTAATGAACTGAACACTGTGCTGTAGTTGCAGTAATAAAGTGAACACTACAGTATTAATGAACTAAACACTGCTGTAGTTGCAGTAATAAAGTGAACACTACAGTATTAATGAACTAACACTGCTGTAGTTGCAGTAATAAAGTGAACACTACAGTATTAATGAACTGAACACTGTGCTGTAGTTGCAGTAATAAAGTGAACACTACAGTATTAATGAACTGAACACTGTGCTGTAGTTGCAGTAATAAAGTGAACACTACAGTATTAATGAACTGAACACTGTGCTGTAGTTGCAGTAATAAAGTGAACACTACAGTATTAATGAACTAACACTGTGCTGTAGTTGCAGTAATAAAGTGAACACTACAGTATTAATGAACTGAACACTGTGCTGTAGTTGCAGTAATAAAGTGAACACTACAGTATTAATGAACTAAACACTGCTGTAGTTGCAGTAATAAAGTGAACACTACAGTATTAATGAACTGAACACTGTGCTGTAGTTGCAGTAATAAAGTGAACACTACAGTATTAATGAACTAACACTGTGCTGTAGTTGCAGTAATAAAGTGAACACTACAGTATTAATGAACTAACACTGTGCTGTAGTTGCAGTAATAAAGTGAACACTACTGTATTAATGAACTAAACACTGTGCTGTAGTTGCAGTAATAAAGTGAACACTACAGTATTAATGAACTAAACACTGCTGTAGTTGCAGTAATAAAGTGAACACTACAGTATTAATGAACTAAACACTGTGCTGTAGTTGCAGTAATAAAGTGAGCACTACAGTATTAATGAACTGAACACTGTGCTGTAGTTGCAGTAATAAAGTGAACACTACAGTATTAATGAACTAACACTGTGCTGTAGTTGCAGTAATAAAGTGAACACTACAGTATTAATGAACTAAACACTGTGCTGTAGTTGCAGTAATAAAGTGAACACTACAGTATTAATGAACTGAACACTGTGCTGTAGTTGCAGTAATAAAGTGAACACTACAGTATTAATGAACTAACACTGTGCTGTAGTTGCAGTAATAAAGTGAACACTACTGTATTAATGAACTAAACACTGTGCTGTAGTTGCAGTAATAAAGTGAACACTACTGTATTAATGAACTAAACACTGTGCTGTAGTTGCAGTAATAAAGTGAACACTACAGTATTAATGAACTAACACTGTGCTGTAGTTGCAGTAATAAAGTGAACACTACTGTATTAATGAACTAAACACTGTGCTGTAGTTGCAGTAATAAAGTGAACACTACAGTATTAATGAACTAACACTGTGCTGTAGTTGCAGTAATAAAGTGAACACTACAGTATTAATGAACTAAACACTGTGCTGTAGTTGCAGTAATAAAGTGAACACTACAGTATTAATGAACTAAACACTGTGCTGTAGTTGCAGTAATAAAGTGAACACTACTGTATTAATGAACTAAACACTGTGCTGTAGTTGCAGTAATAAAGTGAACACTACTGTATTAATGAACTAACACTGTGCTGTAGTTGCAGTAATAAAGTGAACACTACTGTATTAATGAACTAACACTGTGCTGTAGTTGCAGTAATAAAGTGAACACTACTGTATTAATGAACTAAACACTGTGCTGTAGTTGCAGTAATAAAGTGAACACTACAGTATTAATGAACTAACACTGTGCTGTAGTTGCAGTAATAAAGTGAACACTATAGTATTAATGAACTAACACTGTGCTGTAGTTGCAGTAATAAAGTGAACACTACTGTATTAATGAACTAAACACTGTGCTGTAGTTGCAGTAATAAAGTGAACACTACAGTATTAATGAACTAAACACTGTGCTGTAGTTGCAGTAATAAAGTGAACACTACAGTATTAATGAACTAACACTGTGCTGTAGTTGCAGTAATAAAGTGAACACTACAGTATTAATGAACTAACACTGTGCTGTAGTTGCAGTAATAAAGTGAACACTACTGTATTAATGAACTAAACACTGTGCTGTAGTTGCAGTAATAAAGTGAACACTACTGTATTAATGAACTAAACACTGTGCTGTAGTTGCAGTAATAAAGTGAACACTACAGTATTAATGAACTAAACACTGTGCTGTAGTTGCAGTAATAAAGTGAACACTACAGTATTAATGAACTAAACACTGTGCTGTAGTTGCAGTAATAAAGTGAACACTACAGTATTAATGAACTAAACACTGTGCTGTAGTTGCAGTAATAAAGTGAACACTACAGTATTAATGAACTAAACACTGTGCTGTAGTTGCAGTAATAAAGTGAACACTACAGTATTAATGAACTAACACTGTGCTGTAGTTGCAGTAATAAAGTGAACACTATAGTATTAATGAACTAACACTGTGCTGTAGTTGCAGTAATAAAGTGAACACTACAGTATTAATGAACTAAACACTGTGCTGTAGTTGCAGTAATAAAGTGAACACTACAGTATTAATGAACTAACACTGTGCTGTAGTTGCAGTAATAAAGTGAACACTACAGTATTAATGAACTGAACACTGTGCTGTAGTTGCAGTAATAAAGTGAACACTACAGTATTAATGAACTAACACTGTGCTGTAGTTGCAGTAATAAAGTGAACACTACTGTATTAATGAACTAAACACTGTGCTGTAGTTGCAGTAATAAAGTGAACACTACTGTATTAATGAACTAAACACTGTGCTGTAGTTGCAGTAATAAAGTGAACACTACAGTATTAATGAACTAACACTGTGCTGTAGTTGCAGTAATAAAGTGAACACTATAGTATTAATGAACTAACACTGTGCTGTAGTTGCAGTAATAAAGTGAACACTACTGTATTAATGAACTAAACACTGTGCTGTAGTTGCAGTAATAAAGTGAACACTACAGTATTAATGAACTAAACACTGTGCTGTAGTTGCAGTAATAAAGTGAACACTACAGTATTAATGAACTAACACTGTGCTGTAGTTGCAGTAATAAAGTGAACACTACAGTATTAATGAACTAACACTGTGCTGTAGTTGCAGTAATAAAGTGAACACTACTGTATTAATGAACTAAACACTGTGCTGTAGTTGCAGTAATAAAGTGAACACTACTGTATTAATGAACTAAACACTGTGCTGTAGTTGCAGTAATAAAGTGAACACTACAGTATTAATGAACTAAACACTGTGCTGTAGTTGCAGTAATAAAGTGAACACTACAGTATTAATGAACTAAACACTGTGCTGTAGTTGCAGTAATAAAGTGAACACTACAGTATTAATGAACTAAACACTGTGCTGTAGTTGCAGTAATAAAGTGAACACTACAGTATTAATGAACTAAACACTGTGCTGTAGTTGCAGTAATAAAGTGAACACTACAGTATTAATGAACTAACACTGTGCTGTAGTTGCAGTAATAAAGTGAACACTATAGTATTAATGAACTAACACTGTGCTGTAGTTGCAGTAATAAAGTGAACACTACAGTATTAATGAACTAAACACTGTGCTGTAGTTGCAGTAATAAAGTGAACACTACAGTATTAATGAACTAACACTGTGCTGTAGTTGCAGTAATAAAGTGAACACTACAGTATTAATGAACTGAACACTGTGCTGTAGTTGCAGTAATAAAGTGAACACTACAGTATTAATGAACTAACACTGTGCTGTAGTTGCAGTAATAAAGTGAACACTACTGTATTAATGAACTAAACACTGTGCTGTAGTTGCAGTAATAAAGTGAACACTACTGTATTAATGAACTAAACACTGTGCTGTAGTTGCAGTGTTTGACAGCTGTTGGCTGTTAATGGTGTTAAGTGTAAATGTACCTACATAAGCTGGACGGATCCTGAGCTCTTCAGTAAATGATGTCCGGCTGAGATGGTCCTGCACGCAGTTCCTCCCCTCCTCATCCTCTCATACACACATTCAGCCATTCACACACTCACACACACATTCACACACTCACACACACATTCACACACTCACACACTCACACACTCACACTCACACTCACACTCCGTAACACACATGCTCAAACTGTTTCGGAATCACAACTCCCAAACCCAAAAGTGCGCTCCGCTCTCGGACTGACAGCTCCACCCACCAATCAGCTCACAGAGGTGGAGTAGAACGCACCAATTACAGGCCAGGAGGGCGGGATCATTATGGAAATACTAAAAATCACAGCAAATAGTTTAAAGAAACTGCTTTACAGGTTAAAAGTGTACAAACACGTGTGTTTAATATCATAAAAGAAAAGAGTTTTTTTGCTTCATGAATTTGAAATGTGTCGTAAGACCTAAAGACCTGCAGTATCAAAAAATATACACACAGCAATTTATTTATGTTTACATTTTCGGCATTTAGCAGACACTGTTATCCAAAGTGACTTACAGTACTGTGACAGTATACTGTCTAAGCATTTCAGGGTTAAGGTCCATGCTCAAAGAGTTCTCCTTGTGTCTGTGTGGGTTTCCTCGGGGTGCTCTGGTTTCCTCCCACAGTCCAAAGACGTGCAAGTGAGGTGAATTAGAGATACAAAATCATCCATGACTGTGTTTCATGTTAAAGACTTGAACTGATTATTCTTGTGTAATCGGTTCTGTAAAGTGTGTAAAACATGAGGTTAAAATCCAAGGGCCCAATAGTTGCAACCTGACAGCGGTGGGGCTTGAACCAGCAACCTTTTGATTACTAGTCCAGTACCTTAACCACTAGGCTACAACTGCTTGTTATTTAGCTTTGCAGCATGGTCTTCTAATGTCTCATTATTTATCATGATTGAAGGCAATTAAAGCTCAGTGGTTGTAATCAGATGGTCTCTGGTTCAAGCCCCACCACCATCAAGTTAACACTGTTGGGCCCTTGAGAAAGGCCGTAAACCCTCAATTACTTGACTGTAAGTCGCTCTGGATAAAGGCGTCTGCCAAGTGTCTTAAATGTAAACGACTACAGTTAATAACTTTTCAGTGCTCAGATAAATCAGGCTAGTTTGACAGCACCTACTAAAAGATACATGGAACACAGGTTTCTTGCCAGGGGAGAAAACCCTACCAACCAATGCTGAGAAAAAACATTTGTTAGGCTGGTCGGATGTAATTTAAGGTTATGAGGACTTAAAGAGTGGCAGTATGATGGTGAAGTATAATGGAAAGGATGAAGAAGCTTCTACAAAGTCCTCAGAGACAAAATTGTTAAACATAGCAGCACTAATAAACACTCGAGTTTTTGGCATTTAGCAGATGCTTTTATCCGAAGCGACTTACAGTACCGTGACAGTGTATTATCTAAGCAATTGAGGATTAAGGGCCTTGCTAAAGGGCCCAACAGTGACAACCTGACAGTGGAGGGGCTTGAACCACTGAGCTTTTGATTACTAGTCCAGTACCTTAACCACTAGGCTACAACGGTCATCGGTCAATTGGGCGTCCACATACAGGCATAATCGGCTATGTCTAAGGGGGGAGGATGGCTGAGGCCTCACAATAAACAGGCATCCTGTCCAGCAGTTGTAGTCCAGTGGTTAAGGTACTGGACTAGTAACTGAAAGATCGGTGGTTTAAGCCCCACCACTGCCAGGTTGCCACTGTTGGGCCATTAAACAAGGCCCTTAACCCTCAATTGCTTAGACAGTATGCTGTCACAGTACTGTAAGTCTTTTTGGAAATAAAAGGCATTTGCTAAATGCCAAAAATGTAAATGTCTGGCATGTGTTACTGCATCACCCTCAGTGATTTCATGACCCTAACTAGAATAAAGCCGTGGTACAACACGAATATGAAATAAATTAACATTTATAGACAATTTAGCCAGTTGTTCTCTTCATAGTAACTGGCCCTGAACAAATACACCACACATCATTTTACAACAAGCTCTCAGACAAAAGATAAAAAAGGTAAGAAAGAAGCCGAGGAAAGTTGCAGGTTGATCTAAAAACAGCAGAAACAACAGTTACACAGTGAAGAATACACTATCAACTGCTCTGTAATTATCTTCTTTTCTTCTTGTCCTACTTAAAACCTTTCTGTTTAAAAAAACAAGAAGCACAGAGATGCGAACACATCTAACATTCATTCACAAGCATTAAGACATTAAATCAGCTCATGTTTGAAGAAAGAAAGATTAAAAAGACCATTACATTAAATCTAAACATTTTAACAATACAGCAACACCTGATATTAAGCACAGTGGAGCGGGTAGTGTGTGTACTGCACAGCGTTATGGTTCAAGGGGCCCGAGTTTAAATGTCACCTCCAGTCACTAATATACAAGTATATCAATTTGGCATGTTCTCACTGCATAGGTTTCACCTGTGTACTTTGTATTTGTCCTACCTCCACAGAATTTGCAGATGTGTAAACTTAACTATAACAAGTGTGTGTGTGTGTGTGTGTGTGTGTGTGTGTGTGTGTGTGTGTGTGTGTGTGACCTGCGATGGATTGCCCAGGGTGTTTCCGCTTACAGGCAAGAGTTTCCAGGTGGCGGTGAGACTATTGCTAATTACCACACTTTTATAAATCACTATAATTTCAACATTCGTTTCCACCATTTAACACATTTTGTGTCATCTTGTGTAAATGTGAGTTAAACTGGATGAATTAAAATGACCCAAGTATTTTAGATATAATTGCTTATATATTATATATTATATATAATTAACAAATTACATGATAATTTTTGCTGCTTTAATTCTTTTCTTTTTGTTTGAAGCATAACAAACAAAAAAGCCTGTCAACAAGCTCAGTTATTTTCAGATGCTGCTTTCTCAGTCGTATGCTGCACTTGTTTTAATTGTTTTAACAATTCTTCTTTATGTTTTACAAATGTTATCTTTTTTGCACTACAAAAAACAAAACAAAAGTAAAATAAAACAATAAAATCTAAACAATGAATCATCTTTATTTTAGTTTAACTTAGTTTTTTCCACAAGGAATCATAATGGGTTTAATTTATCTTTATGCTTTAAATTTGGTTAATTTAAACTTGGTCATATTTTATTTTTAAGGGATCATAGAAGTACAAACGTTGTTTTTATTTTCTTTAATTTAAGAATGTAGTTAATTCTTATTTTCTCTATTTATAATACAGCTTGAGCTGACCTTATAAACTCTGTATGACTGAGCTCCACATTTTTGCACTCAATTAGTACTGCTCTTTATTTTATTTATTTATTTATTTATGAACCTTTATTTAACCAGGGAAGTCACATTGAGGTTAAAAATCTCTTTTATAAGTGAGCCCTGGCCAAGACAGCAGCATATCACACAAAAATTACACATTCAACAACATAGGGAGAATATATACACATGTATACATTTAACAAGAACAAGCATATGTATAAAAATTTTAGCCTCGATGTTTTAAAATCTGTATTTTTAAGTTTCACAAACTCTTATTGCACTTACTTTTTATAAGCTATTTTACTATATATTCTTTTAGTTTTTCATTTTTGAAAGCACTTTATCTCTCTTGTTTTAATGTCATGTTTAAAAAGCCTCTCTGAGGTTCTGGATCTCAGGGATGTTTTAATGCTTTTAATTTTTCTTATGTAAGGTATGAAAGGTTCTATAGAAATAAACTTGCCTTTGAATGCATAAAATGTTTAGTCTTTAAAATAATGCTAACACGATTTATGATGTATGATGGTTTTTATTGGTTGAAAACTGTAAGATGGACAAAATAAGATTTACCTTCACAGTTTCAGCATTTAGCAGACAATTTTATCCCAAATGACTTATAGTACTGTGACAGTATCAAGTCTAAGGATTAAGGGCCTTGCTCAAGGGCCCAAAAGGGGCTTAAACCAGCGATCTTTCAATTACTAGTCCAGTATTTAACTAGTAGTTTAAAATTATTCTACATTGAAACATTATATGCTGGAATAATACTTGAAACATTTACATTAACAGGCTCATGGTAGATTTATACTACAGTATAATGTTGTGCATCTGTACATTCAGAGCTTTACACGTTTATATTGAACAGATGGTGCTAGTTTTATGTAAGTAAATGTGTGTTTTGTTTTTAATGTGTGTTAAAACTGTGAGGGACCTTGAACCCAAGATTTTCACTCACCTTTCACACCTGTGTTAATGTGACGTGACAATAAAAGTGATTTGATCTGATTTGATTTGATTTGATTAGTACCTTAACCGCTCGGCTACTAATACAATTTTGATTTCTTAGCAACTGATCTCTCTCTGCACTTACAGAAATCTCCTTAAACTCCTTAAAGTAAATTCATACAACTTTTTTTTTTAGAGCAACAGCAGTATCAGGAAATTATTTTAATCAAGTATTTATAGATCTGTGACAATTCATTGTTTATTTTTAATTAATGTTATAATTTACCAACATGAAATAATTAAGACAAATGTGGCTGCAAATCAATTCCAGTTTTGTAATATTATTGACATTTTATAACTTTAATTTTTGTTTAATTTGGCTTTGATTATAAAGGTCCATTTTATTTTTGGATTATTATAACAAAATATAGACCACCAGAGACTGCATCCTTTAGTTTGGACTTAATATTAATTCTTAATGGGTTGCAACAGATTTGATCTAATCTAGTCTCTTTTACAAGCATATTCTGTAATAATACACAAAAATAAAATTGACCTTTATTTAAAAATGCTTGTTGGAAATGATTATATATTCACATTAAATGTTTGATTATTTACTTGATTTGTTTGATGTGGTAACTAACTTCTATTTTTCCTTATTAAATAAACACAAAATATAAATGTAAGACGTGAAATTCAGGTGTTTTTTCAGTGTTTCCGTGTTTATATTCCTTTAGTTAATGATATTTACATATAATTTAATGTGTTAATTAATAAATAGAGGACATGAGCTGAGAGCTGCTGTTAGCACACATATCTAATTTATAACTGTTGTGTTTATTATTCCTTTATATGTAATGAAGATGAGGAAAATAAAAGTAGCTTCAGTGGACAATAAATCTAAACCTTAATTTTACCTCTTAATCTATTTTTGTAATATCTCTGATTTTTAGCAGGAAATTGGAAACACTACAGTTCATTTTACCTGTGACTATTTTATTCTTAATAAAAACTGAAAAACAATTAATTCTACTAATTGTAGAGATACATTTTTAAAGAATGGCTATGCACAATTAATAATAATAATAATAATAATAATAATAATAATAATAAAAATAATAATAATAATAATAATAATAATAATAATAATAATAAAAACATCAACAAAAATAATAACAACAAAACAACAACAACAATAATATTAATAATAATATTAATAATTAAAATAATAGTATTAATAATAATAATACTAAAAACATCAACAATAATAATAACAAAACAATAATAATATCAATAATAATAATAACAACAAAACAACAACATTAATAATAATAATAATAATAACAATAATAATAACAAAACAACAACAATAATAATAATGTGAATTTGCTAAATCTGTTTAGAGCTGTATTGTTTTAGTTAATTCTAAATTATTTAGTAAGAAATTTAAGATAAATAGATTTTACACATAGTTTATGGAAAGAAAAATCTAAAAAGTACTAAAATCATCATGTTAGAACTATAAAAAATTGGATAACATAAAACTGGGATTAAAAAATCAGTTAGTTGAATATAGTTAATTGAAGTCCAGTACCTTAGCCTAGCCGTTAAAGTATACTGAAATAGTAATCAGAAGGTCGCTGGTTCAAGCCCCACCACTGCCAGGTTGCCACTGTTGGGCCCTTGAGCAAGGTCCTTAACACTCAATTGCTTAGACTTTGTACAGTCACATTACTGTAAGTCGCTTTGGATTCTAATTTATGTTCTGTATTTTAGCTGATTTGTTTATAATATAATATATTATTGATAATTCTTATAAATGTAATAATTCTGCTAATCAATTTAACTTGGTTCAAAGCTTAAGGAATGAAATGTTCACTATGGAAGCACTTCTGTAAGTCGCTCTGGATAAGAGCGTCTGCTAAATGCTGAAAATGTAAATGTAAATGTAAAGCTTCATTATGTTCACATCAGACACTAGAATGGGTAAAACTTGTGGTCTAAGTGCCTGCAAGAAAATAGCTTGATGAGAAAGAGTCAGGAGAGAATGGACAGAGTGTTTTAAACAGACATGAAGGCTACAATCAATCATCAATTGATCTATTAATCAATACATCTGTCTGTATGATTTGAGTCTGGATAATCTGAGTCTTTTCTGCCCTCTAGTGGTCATTATTGTGTAATGCTGATCAAAATTCAACAGCACAACGTTACCTGTTTTTGACTGACAGAAGTGCAATTTGGTTTGATTTTCTGTTTTTTTGTAGCCCATCTGGATTAAAGTTCGACGTGTTTAGTTGTGCATTCTGAGAAAATGGGTTTAAAACCCCAAACAAACGAACAAACAAAACGATCCAGATAAATGTGGAATAATGTGAGTGAATCGCCTGCAGGGACGCTCTCGTCTCTTCTGCCCCCTGGTGGTCATTATAGAGTACTGTTAAAGGAGTCTGAAACGTGTACTAAAATATAAGTAAGTTAAATTGTTAAAATAATGATTTATTTACCATAAGTGGTATTATAACATACACATTTTGTGCTTGTAACGTTGTTTGATTTATTTATTTAGTTATTATGTTTTACATTTTGGTTACATTCATGACAGGAACGGTAGTTACTCATTACACAAGATTCATCAGTTCACAAGGTTATATCAAACACAGTCATGGACAATTTTGTATCTCTAATTCACCTTACTTGCACGTCTTTGTACTGTGGGAGGAAACCGGAGCTTCCGGAGGAAACCCACACAGACACGGGGAGAACATGCAAACTCCACACAGAAAGGACCCGGACCGCCCCGCCTGGGGATCGAACCCAGGACCTTCTTGCTGTGAGGCGACAGTGCTACCCACTTAGCCACCGTGCCCTTTATCCATACTTTCAGGTCAGTATCATATTATTTTTGTCAGAGATGAATAGTGCGTATAATAAAGAGAGCAGCGCCTCAGTGGATACTGAACTGGTAATCTAAACATCATTGTTTCAAGCACAACATCTGCATGACTGCCACCTTTGGGCCCCCTAAGCAAGACCCTTAACCAAAGCTAACAAATGCTTGGATTGTTTATGGTTTTAATTGTAAGTCTGTCTCTTGGACTGGTCTTAGAGAATGAGCCAGAGGACACTTTTGGACATTTGAATTGCATTTTTGGCTGTGCTATTAATATTATTTGTAATTTGATGATTTCCCACTTGTAAGTGCAGAAAAACACCAAACATCAGACTAACAAACAAACTACTCAGCCCCAAGCTGAGTCCAAGGTAAGCTTAAAAAACGTGCTGCACCCATTTGTAGTGAGTAGCGTTTGATTAGGCACTGAGAATCTAAACTTTCTGTCAACCTACAACCACAATCTCCAAACCGGACATGCAAACTCCAGACAGAAAGGACCCGGACCGCCCCACCTGGGAATCGAACCCAGGACCCTTCTTGCTGTGAGGCTACCCACCGAGCCACCGTGCCACACTGAGTAGGATAGTAAAGTGAACACAAGGAGCAGGAGAACATGACGGGGCTTGTAGTTCGTTGCAAGTTTTAAATGATGAGTTGATTTGTGTGTTTTACAGACACTGAATGTTAAATCAGTCTGAGCAGAACGTGTTTATTATCTGTTTAATAAAGCAAAAATAAATGAATATAAGGAAATACAAACATTTATTGCAATTGTTACATAATTATATTACTATGAATAGAAGTGCCATCATGTTCTGTTATAAATACGTTTATTTAAACAGTTGGATTAGTTGTGTACAGTATGGTACAGGTGGTATAGATTAATTCTAATGAAAATTGAACATATACTTACAGTTACTTTAAAATAAAAGGTTAAATGGAGTTATGATACGTACAAACATGTAAAAGAGAAGAAACAGACTGGCTTGGCAGAGTATTGATAATATTTGTACATGCAAACATCTTACTAACTCTTCTGAGGCTGAACAGGGTGTATGAGGTAGGTGGTGTGTTTGGCCTGATGTTTGCTATCAATCAGCAACAGTGGGTTGTTTCTGTGATGTGAAATCATCTCCTGCAGACTGCTGAAAAGCTGAGAGAAGGACAAACACAAAGTGACAGACGGAGGGAACGATTATGGATTCATTTAACTGTTATGATTGCAAAATAATACAAACTGAATTGATGCAGCAGTACCTCTTCACTTTTCTTGCCCTCCTTGCCCAGGGCGTAGCTGCACGAGTCCTTGAGATAGCGGATGGGAACGTTGTAAACTTTCTGATTAAACAGCACAACTAGGGTAAACGGCTGCTGTGTGTTTTGAGCCGTGCTGTTTCTAACCATGAAGGCGCCGTCCTGAACCACACAATATTTAAAACCAGTTTAATAACAGGGACGAGACGTTACATGTGTGGTATACTCACACGGAAATGTAATATGTGACATATATGCCCCTATATCATAACATTATGACCACTTTCCTAATACAACAAAGTCTTGGTCCCCCTTTTGCCAAAACAGCCCTGACCCGACGAGACATGGACTCCACTAGACCCTGAAGATGTGCTGTGGTATCTGGCACCAAGAAGTCAGCAGCAGATCCTTTAGGGCAGTTGTAGCCTAGCGGTTAAGGTACTGGACTAGTAATCC
This sequence comes from Trichomycterus rosablanca, assembly GCF_030014385.1. Taxonomy (NCBI): domain Eukaryota; kingdom Metazoa; phylum Chordata; class Actinopteri; order Siluriformes; family Trichomycteridae; genus Trichomycterus; species Trichomycterus rosablanca. The sequence goes on from NC_085994.1 coordinate 3,057,216, forward strand.
AAAGGTCGCTAGTTCAAGCCCCACCACTGCCAGGTTGCCACTGTTGGGCCCTTGAGCAAGGCCCTTAACCCTCAATTGCTTAGATAATATTCTGTCACGGTACTGTAAGTCGCTTCGGGTAAAAGCGTCTGCTAAATGCCGAAAATGTAAATGTAAAATTTAACTCCTGTAAGTTGAGAGGTCGGGCCTCCATGGATCAGACTTGTTTGTCCAGCACATCCCACAGATGCTCGATTGGATTGAGATCTGGGGAATTTGGAGGCCAAGTCAACACCTCAAACTGGCTGTTGTGCTCCTCAAACCGTTTCTGAAGCATTTTTGCTTTGTGGCAGGGCGCATCATCCTGCTGAAAGAGGCCACAGCCATCAGGGAATAGCGTCTCCATGAAAGGATGTAGAGATAATCAGTGAATCAGTGTTATTCACTTCACCGGTCAGTGGTCATAATGTTATGCCTCATTGGTGTATATATAAATATATATATATATGAATGATTTGTGTCTACAGTCATAATACAGCAGTATTTTTTAAAATAGGTAAAATATGAAATGTCTCGTTACCTTGTTGACTTTCAATAATGCGTCCTCTGCTGGCTTGCGTCCACATAACCCAGCAAACCATTCTCGCTCCTCTAACCCGGACTCCTAGGAAATATTAAGATTATATCACAAATTCAATGATTTTACTCAGTGTTACATCTATCACAACTGGGTGAGAAAATTTGAAAAAAGACAGAGTCAGAGCTGTTTATGCCTAGTTCACACTACACGACTTTTGCCCTGATTTTCGCTCGGCGACTGGTCGGCGCTAGATGTGGCAGCTCGGAAGCAACTTGGCGATCGCTCTGCAATTGAAACTCGGCTCTTGATTGCTGTGTGTGAACTACTCAACAACTCGATCCGAGCGGCTCGCCGAGCACTCGCCGACTGAAGAAAAATATCTAGCGAGTCAAATATCTGTATCTGAGTTGCCCAACTGGCAATGAGTGCTATGTCGAACAGCCAATGAGAACGCAAGATACGGTGTGAGAGGAAACGCAGGGAAGGAGTGTAAACAGGTGGGACAGCGGCGTAATATAGTTTATATCAGAATACATCAGCACACACACAAGTTTTACAGTATTTCTGACCTTATCGTTCTCTACAAAACATAATACCCACGCTGCATTGCAAAAAATATTTATTAACCTCCAACTCACTATAGTACAATCCAAGCTGCTCACGTAGCCAAATCCACTGAGATTCATTTATTTTTCCTCTTTGATTTTACGCTGCACATCAGCGCACAAACTTTGATCGCTCGCTACTTGTTGACGTGCATTTTTGGACGTGGTATCATTAAACCCCTCGTCACTTCTCGCATTTGTTTTCGTGACAAAACGTAGTTTGGGAGACCAGAGAAGCTCGCCTGTGATTCCAGTTGGTCATAGATGGTGTAGTGTGTGACCCCCCATCGCCGATCAGTCGTGTAGTGTGAACTTGGCATAAGTAGTTTTTATTTACCTGTCCTCCAGGGGGCATCATTTGTGCTGTACAAACAACAACAAAAAACAAACAATAATTATGAATGAGAGCCAGACTAAAATAAAATTTGCTACCCAGCAAGCAAAACAAAACAAAAAACAACAACAAGAGAGCAGCAAAATTCACAAAACAACAAAACAAAGAAAATAATTCATTTACTCTTACCAACACAGTCTGCTGAAGGACTGGTAGGTGGGCTAAAGTTAGAGGAAATAATGTCAGTAAACAACATTTATTTAGAAATATCAGCCATTTAGTAATAAATCTTCAGATGCTCAACTTAAGTTACATCTTAAGAGTTTATACACTACTGTATTGTGTTACTTTTACTTAGACATAAAGGTGTGTTTGTTGTACCTGGCTATGGGTTTTTTAATGCCCATCTGACTGGGTGGTCTGTTGTTTGGAGGGGGTGATGGAAGTGTGGCAGAGAAAGAGTAGTTTTTCATTTCTGGCGGCGGTGCTAAAGCAGACATATGATATACACCGATCAGCCATAACATTAAAACCACCTCCTTGTTTCTACACTCACTGTCCATTTTATCAGCTCCACTTACCATATAGAAGCACTTTGTAGTTCTACAATTACTGACTGTAGTCCATCTGTTTCTCTACATACTGTTTTCAGCCTGCTTTCACCCTGTTCTTCAATGGTCAGGACCCCCACAGGACCCCCACAGAGCAGGTATTATTTAGGTGCTGGATCATTCTCAGCACTGCAGTGACACTGACATGGTGGTGGTGTGTTAGTGTGTGTTGTGCTGGTATGAGTGGATGAGACACAGCAGCGCTGCTGGAGTTTTTAAACACCTCACTGTCACTGCTGGACTGAGAATAGTCCACCATCCAAAAATATCCAGCCAACAGCGCCCCGTGGGCAGCGTCCTGTGACCACTGATGAAGGACTAGAAGATGACCGACTCAAACAGCAGCGATAGATAAGCGATCGTCTCTGACTTTACATCTACAAGGTGGACCAACTAGGTAGGAGTGTCTAATAGAGTGGACAGTGAGTGGACACGGTGTTTAAAAACTCCAGCAGCGCTGCTGTGTCCGATCCACTCATACCAGCACAACACACACTAACACACCACCACCATGTCAGTGTCACTGCAGTGCTGAGAATGATCCACCACCTAAATAATACCTGCTCTGTGGTGGTCCTGTGGGGGTCTTGACCATTGAAGAACAGGGTAAAAGCAGGTTAAAAAAGTATGTAGAGAAACAGACGGACTACAGTCAGTAATTGTAGAACTACAAAGTGCTTCTATATGGTAAGTGGAGCTGATAAAATGGACAATGTGTTTAGAAACGAGGTGGTTTTAATGTTATGGCTGATCGGTGTAGATTAGAACTTTAATAAAGGAAAAAATAGTTTAAAACAAGTTAAAAGTTAAAGATTATATAAAGATATAAAGTTTTTCTAGATTTATCTTCTGACATCAGTGTGTCTTGGCCACCCAACAACATGTTGGTATTTTGTGACTTGACCCTCTTAAGGGGGATCTGGTTTATCAAAGCAACTAAGATCTTTGTGACGGTCCATATTTGCTGCCTTTAACATGTATTATGAGCAATAAACATCATCCCAACATGTAATATTTCCTTCAGCATGTAAATATAGTTACAGAATAGGCATCACCATGCACTGCCATCCTAATGATCTGTCTTAATCATTGCATTTTCTATTTTGTACATCTGTAATATTTACCATTAATCTTATTGTGATAAATATGCATTATTGTACTCACACACAAATCATATTAATACAAACCTATTTGTGACTGCAATAATGGCAACAGATAATAAAGCAAAGAGTTTAAAAACAGACTGACCTGGCTTTACTGAGTCACTGATAATGTTGGAGTTCTGAGGAAAACAACAACACAATAATGTGCATTTATTCTTTTACAGACAGACAGACAAACAAACAGACAGACGTACAGACAGACATCTACAGTATATACAGTGTATCACAAAAGTGAGTACACCCCTCACATTTCTGCAAATATTGTATTATATCTTTTCATGGGACAACACTATAGAAATAAAACTTGGATATAAGTTAGAGTAGTCAGTGTACAGCTTGTATAGCAGTGTAGATTTACTGTCTTCTGAAAATAACTCAACACACAGCCATTAATGTCTAAATGGCTGGCAACATAAGTGAGTACACCCCACAGTGAACATGTCCAAATTGTGCCCAAAGTGTCAATATTTTGTGTGACCACCATTATTATCCAGCACTGCCTTAACCCTCCTGGGCATGGAATTCACCAGAGCTGCACAGGTCGCTACTGGAATCCTCTTCCACTCCTCCATGATGACATCACGGAGCTGGTGGATGTTAGACACCTTGAACTCCTCCACCTTCCACTTGAGGATGCGCCACAGGTGCTCAATTGGGTTTAGTCCATCACCTTTACATTCAGCTTCCTCAGCAAGGCAGTTGTCATCTTGGAGGTTGTGTTTGGGGTCGTTATCCAGTTTTCGAAAGGAGGGGATCATGCTCTGTTTCAGAATGTCACAGTACATGTTGGAATTCATGTTTTCCTCAATGAACTGCAGCTCCCCAGTGCCGGCAACACTCATGCAGCCCAAGACCATGATGCTACCACCACCATGCTTGACTGTAGGCAAGATACAGTTGTCTTGGTACTTCTCACCAGGGCGCCGCCACACATGCTGGACACCATCTGAGCCAAACAAGTTTATCTTGGTCTCGTCAGACCACAGGGCATTCCAGTAATCCATGTTCTTGGACTGCTTGTCTTCAGCAAACTGTTTGCGGGCTTTCTTGTGCGTCAGCTTCCTTCTGGGATGACGACCATGCAGACCGAGTTGATGCAGTGTGCGGCGTATGGTCTGAGCACTGACAGGCTGACCTCCCACATCTTCAACCTCTGCAGCAATGCTGGCAGCATTCATGTGTCTATTTTTTAAAGCCAACCTCTGGATATGACGCCGAACACGTGGACTCGACTTCTTTGGTCGACCCTGGCGAAGCCTGTTCCGAGTGGAACCTGTCCTGGAAAACCGCTGTATGACCTTGGCCACCATGCTGTAGCTCAGTTTCAGGGTGTTAGCAATCTTCTTATAGCCCAGGCCATCTTTGTGGAGAGCAACAATTCTATTTCTCACATCCTCAGAGAGTTCTTTGCCATGAGGTGCCATGTTGAATATCCAGTGGCCAGTATGAGAGAATTGTACCCAAAACACCAAATTTAACAGCCCTGCTCCCCATTTACACCTGGGACCTTGACACATGACACCAGGGAGGGACAACGACACATTTGGGCACAATTTGGACATGTTCACTGTGGGGTGTACTCACTTATGTTGCCAGCTATTTAGACATTAATGGCTGTGTGTTGAGTTATTTTCAGAAGACAGTAAATCTACACTGCTATACAAGTTGTACACTGACTACTCTAAGTTATATCCAAGTTTCATGTCTATAGTGTTGTCCCATGAAAAGATATAATGAAATATTTGCAGAAATGTGAGGGGTGTACTCACTTTTGTGATACACTGTACATTCAACAAACACAGTCCTGGCTACATCTGTCTTAATGAACCCCACTGACTACATGAGGTTTAGCTAACATTAGACCCAGTGCAGGCGGTGGGAGACAGCAGGACGTTAGCCAACCTGACATCCATGCTGGAGAACGACTCCCACCCCATGCATGAGACTCTGGCAGCACTGGGCAGCTCCTTCAGCGACAGGCTGCTTCACCCTAAATGTGTGAAGGAGCGGCATCACAGGTCCTTCCTTCCTGCTGCTGTTAGATTATACAACCAGCACTGTTCCAGACAGATCACGTACACACACACTTTGAACTAATCAAAACAATGTGCAACATTCTTCATGTGCAATTTTTATAGTAAATGTGCAATTATTTGTAAACATTGTTTCCAGAGTTTCCTACTGATAATTGTCTATATTATATATTGTATACTTTAAAGTGTTAATTTGTCTATTTTTTGTACCAAGTGCCCTGCTATCCCTTCGCTGCTGCAACACTGCGAATTTCCCCACTGTGGGACTAATACAGGTTTATCTTATCTCTTATGGTAATGACACAGTAGAGTGGGTTGTGTGTTGGTTGTACACTTAGAGGGGCGGCACGGTGGCTCTGTGGGTAGCACTGTCACCTCACAGCAAGAAGGTACTGGGTTCGATCCCCAGGTGGAGCAGTGTGGGTCATTTCTGTGTGGAGTTTGCATGTTCTCCCCGTGTCTGTGTCGGTTTCCTCCGACAGTACAAAGTCGTGCAAGTGAGGTGAACTGGCGATACAAAATTGTCCATGACTGTGTTGGATATAACCCTGTTAACTGATGAATCTTGTGTAATGAGTAACTGCTGTTCCTGTCATGAATGTAACCAAAGAGTGTAAAACATGGTGTTAAAATCCTAATAAATAATAAACAAGTACAGTTAGAGACTATTAAAATATGAACTAGAGGTATTTTCTTTTTTCATGTACAACTAGTGTTGAACTTCCTTTGTGTCTACTTACGTTTGTTATTTTGGTCTTAGGCACCATGGCAAGGAGCATCACATAATTGAAATATAATTCCTTCTTACGGTTTTAAAAAGGTGCCAGTAAGTTTGTCTAGTCTGTTTCTGGAGTTCTGAGATTCTGGAGATTTTTACCTATTCTTTGTGTGTGTGTATGTGTGTGTGAGTTGTTCCAATGCAAACAAAAGAAATAAACATGTCAACACCAAAATATTTGTAACTGCAAAAGTTTTCTGGAAGAAGTTGTGCCAATATTTTGGCCATCATGGTAAGTGTACCTAATAAAAAGATTGGTGAACGTATGCAGTATATATAGTGTATTTTGTGTCCTAAAGCATTCGTGTGAGTGCATCTGTGTAGACAATACTTACAGATTTGGCTCTGGGGATAGGTGGTTTCATACTGGAATTGCAAAAGAGAGCATAGCTTTTTAAGCATATTTATTTATTTGTAAGATCTGGACTTTATAGCCACTTTATAGTAATATAATAATAATAATATTTTATTTAATAAGCGCCTTTCAAGACACCCAAGGACACTTTACAATAAAAATAATAAAATGCAAAGACAAAGGAACAACTCATTAAGATACAGCTAAATTAATACATGATGAGATGGATAAGTAGTAAAGAGAAAATATTATATAATCTAAATGATGAAGATCAAATTAAATATCGAAAGAAAAATACAAAAAATAAATAAAATATTTCTAAATGAAATAAATAAATGAATAAGGATAAAATTCAACTTTGTGTTCACCCAAAGCTAGCTGGAATAGGTGTATAGTAGTACAGACGTAGATACATGTACACTTACAGAGGTGGAGGATCTTTCTTTGGTTGAAGCATACGAACACCGGCACGTGGTACAGGAGGACGAACTAAAACAATCAAACAAGCAAACAAGTAAAAAGCAACTTAGTGGAATCCGTTAACAGCGATAACAGCTTCCCAAATTTCAAGTAAAGAGTGGTATTGTTTTTATACTGTCATAACAGTCTGTGTAATGTCTATAAGAAAAGAAATAAGTGATGTGTAATTTTAATTAATTTGAAAACAGCACAAAGGAGACACATACGATAAGATTTGTTTTGTATCTACACTGATCAGCCATAACATACCACCTCCTTGTTTCTACACTCACTGTCCATTTTATCAGCTCCACTTACCATATAGAAGCACTTTATTATTTAGCAGGTATTATTTAGGTGGTGGATGATTCTCAGCACTGCAGTGACACTGACATGGTGGTGGTGTGTTAGTGTGTGTTGTGCTGGTATGAGTGGATCAGACACAGCAGTGCTGCAGGAGTTTTTAAATACCGTGTCCACTCACTGTCCACTCTATTAGACACTCCTACATAGTTGGTCCACCTTGTAGATGTAAAGTCAGAGACGATCACTCATCTATTGCTGCAGTTTGAGTCGGTCATCTTCTAGACCTTCATCAGTGGTCACAGGATGTTGGCTGGATATTTTTGATTGGTGGACTATTCTCAGTCCAGCAGTGACAGTGAGGTGTTTAAAAACTCCAGCAGCATTGCTGTGTCTGATCCACTCATACCAGCACAACACACACTAACACACCACCACCATGTCAGTGTTACTGCAATGCTGAGAATCATCCACCACCTAAATAATACCTGCACTGTGGTGGTCCTGTGGGGGTCCTGACCATTGAAGAACAGCATGAAAGGCGACTAACAAAGCATGCAGATAAACAGATGGACTACAGTTAGTAATTGTAGAACTACAAAGTGCTTCTATATGGTAAGTGGAGCTGAGAAAATGGACAGTGTGTGTAGAAACAAGGAGGTGGTTTTAATGTTATGGCTGATCGGTGTACACCTTTATAGTAAATGAATATGTATTTCCTCTGATGTAATAGCTAACAGTAGAGTGTAACCTGGTGCATGTTTGGGATGTCCATGATGTGGAGGTTCCATTTCAATCTAAAATACAAACAGAAAACAGTAACATTACACAATAACTACTGCTTTATCACAAGTTACAGCACTAAAATAATAAAATTACTAGGCGTGTGTACTAGTGATGCTTACCTGTCCTTCATTTGGATCCAAGTAAACATCTGAAAAAATTTAAAGTTTAAAACTATGGCACCTGTCCACATACAAAGTAAAAAATATATATAAAACAACTTTATACATTCCACTAATAAAAAGTCGTGTAAGAGGACATGCTGTACCTTCTTCTTGATCTGAAGGAGGTACTGCAGGGGGCCTCCTTCTAGGGGTCATTTTCTTATCAGCATTATCTTTATGGGAGACTTCAGGACCTTCAATCATATAAAAGAGATAAATGTGAAAATGTTGGTATTTTTTATCTATGTAAAATCTTGTCTGAGGAAAATGAGGTTAAGATTATTATGTGTATAGATCCTGGCTGAATATTACTGTGTATGACAAACTTTTAATATTTAACTACAGAGGTGCATTTCCTGAAGAAAATGCGAGTGTGATTGCAGTGCAGCGGGTGGGCGTGGCAGGTGGGCGGGGGATGCGTATCCAAAACCTGTATCCAAGTTGGGGTGTCATCAGTGGGCTGGACGATTTAGAGTTGGAACGGTGTTGATATCTCGAACTTTCAAAAAATAAATGGAAGTGAATGGGACTAAAAAACGGGTGTGGCAGGTGGGCGTGGGTTCAAATCCCCATGCTGTATCCAAGTCAGGGTGTCATCAGTGGGCTGTACAATTTGTAGTTGGAACGGGGTTGATATCTCGAACTTTCAAAAAATGAATGGAAGTGAATTGTTTTGAAGCAATTTGATGAAAACTTTAAATGCTATTGAAGTTATTAATGAAAATCTGTTTTTTATTATGTAATAAAGGGTAAAAGTGTCAGTATAAGAGTTGTAGTATGTAATGTGGGTTACACTTGATAAAATACAACTTGTTTTGGAGCAATTTGATGAATATTTTAAAAGCTATTGAAGTTATTAATATGATGAATCCTTTAAATGCTATTAAAGATGCTGTGTTGCGCAATAACTAAGCGGGAGGGTTGTAATAAAGTCTTTTACTCAGAAGGGCACTTATTCGAGTGCACTTACAGAGCGAATAGTTCAGCCCTCGCTGCCTACGCTACATCGTTAGCAACTTGTTATTGAAAGCAATGCAATGAGGTGGCATAGGCACGTTAGCATGTGAAATAACTTCTCTTTTCGTGTACCGCGAACTATTTCACGTTCACTGACAAACTCGCATATAATTTCATTTTTTGTAGTTTTTACACCTTACAAATCAATAATACTTTAGTTACAGGCGAAAATAAGTCAGTTTTTTGTCCGGCAGCCATGTTTTTTTTTATCTCAAACGTCCCATGCTTTTTGGCATACGTCATCATTACGTATGCTTTATGGAACCCCAAAAAGGTCAGAATTTTTGGGGGAAAAAATGGCGTAGCGGGCAAACGGGTGCGCGTATCCGAATGATTTTTTGGATTTGGGGTCTAATTAATAAGCCGGACGATTGAGAATTGGAACGGCGTTGATATCTCGAAATTGTTTCAAAATGAATGGAAGTCAATGGGACCAAAAAACGCTATAAAAACGGGCGTAGCGGACGAACGGGCGGGCGGATCCAAAAGCTGTATACAAGCCCGCGCCACATCCATCCAACCATCCATCCAACCATCCATCCAACCATCTATCCAACCATCTATCCATCCATCTATCCAACCATCTATCCATCCATCTATCCAACCATCTATCCAACCATCTATCCATCCATCTATCCATCCAACATCTATCCATCCATCCATCCATCCGATTCATCCATCCATCTATCCATCCATCTATCCAACCATCCATCCGATTCATCCATCCATCTATCCAACCATCTATCCAACCATCCATCCATCCAACCATCTATCCAACCATCTATCCATCCATCTATCCATCCAACCATCTATCCAACCATCTATCCAACCATCTATCCATCCATCCATCCATCCAACCATCTATCCAACCATCTATCCATCCATCTATCCATCCAACCATCTATCCAACCATCTATCCATCCATCTATCCATCCAACCATCTATCCAACCATCTATCCATCCATCTATCCATCCATCTAGCCAACCATCTATCCATCCATCTAACCATCTATCCAACTATCCATCCGATTCATCCATCCATCTATCCAACCAACCATCCGATTCATCCAACCATCTATCCAACCATCTATCCATCCATCTATCCATCCAACCATCTATCCATCCATCTATCCATCCATCTATCCATCTATCTATCCATCCATCTATCCATCCATCTATCCAACTATCCATCCGGTTCATCCATCCATCTATCCAACCATCCATCCGATTCATCCAACCATCTATCCATCCATCTATCCATCCAACCATCTATCCATCCATCTATCCATCTATCTATCCATCCAACCATCTATCCAACCATCTATCCATCCATCTATCCATCCATCTATCCATCTATCCATCTATCCAACCATCTATCCATCCATCTATCCATCCATCTATCCATCCATCTATCCATACATCTATCCATCCATCTATCCATCCATCCATCTATCCAACCATCTATCCATCCATCCATCTATCCAACCATCTATCCATCCATCTATCCATCCATCCATCTATCCATCCATCTATCCATCCATCTATCTATCCAACATCTATCCATCCATCTATCCATCCAACATCTATCCAACCATCTATCCATCCAACCATCTATCCAACCATCTATCCATCCATCCATCTATCCAACCATCTATCCATCCATCCATCTATCCATCCATCTATCCATCCATCCATCTATCCAACCATCTATCCATCCATCTATCCATCCATCTATCCATCCATCTATACATCCATCCATCTATCCAACCATCTATCCATCCATCCATCTATCCAACCATCTATCCATCCATCTATTCATCCATCCATCTATCCATCCATCTATCCATCCATCTATCCATCCATCTATCTATCCAACATCTATCCATCCATCTATCCATCCAACATCTATCCATCCTTCTATCCAACCATCTATCCATCCATCTATCCATCCATCTATCCATCCATCTATCCATCCATCCATTTATCCAACCATCTATCCATCCATCTATCCATCAATCCATCTATCCAACCATCTATCCATCCATAAATCCCAGCTCTGCCATGCACCCACTGTTGGGCCCTTGAGCAAGGCCCTTAACCCTCTTGGCTCCAGGGGCGCCGTACAATGGCTTACCCGGGCACACCCAACAGAACGCCCATGACAAATAAGGGCGTTCAGTTCTGTTTTTCTAATCTAATTACATTAAAAAACAAACTAAAAACTTTTAGGGGGTATAAAAATAATAACAAATAAATTATTATTAAGTAAAAAAAATGATGTGGTTGCATAAATATGGCCAAACATCCTAGCCATTGGGAGGTGCACTTGTTAATGTAGGTGCCAAGCCTGAATAAAAATAAGATGGGTTGTGTCAGGAAGGGCATCTGTTGTAACTGAGCCAAATCAGGAACAAGGACTAAAATAAGTGACCCCTAAAATACGAGTGCAGCCGAAAGAAAAAGAAAAGAGCTTTAGATGTAAAAGGATCATAATTAGTCATGATTGGTCTTATGTTCATTATTTTAGTTGAATCATGAGAATATTAATAACTATAATTAAGTATTAATGCAGTAATTAATAAAGGAATGGAGTCAAAAAGTGCACTTACATTGTCCTTCACTGGGATCAGCGTAGAACTCCTCTTGGTCATGTGGTCTCTAAGAACAAAATAATTTCTGTCACTTTTAGCTACACAGCAGGAATTTCATGTAAAATGCTGCTTTTTTATTTATTTATTTGTATTTGTTACCATTTTTGGTAGATTTTTGGCTGGTCGTGGTGGTGGTGGTGCAGCCTTTCTTTGAGAAATCACAGGCTGTGGAGGCCTCTCAGAATAGTCTACATAAAAAAAATAAACAAGACTATAAATTCACCATTCATCCAATAAGAAGCAAAAATACTGTAGAATGTACTAAAATTAAAACAAATGAAAAACAGTGAGCAAGCTCTAAGTACCGAGGTAAACGTTCTCCTCTACATGCTGGAGAGGGATTTTGATGTTCGGGCGCTCACAGGGGGGAGCTTCATACGTATCCCCATCTTCATCATCCTATACAAGGACACACAGGATTAAAAAGTGTAATTAATAAAATAAAGTGTTAATTTAGGATATAAGTTAATTAATTGAGGTATAAGTCAGTTAATTTAATTAAGGTATAAATCAGTTATTTTAAAGTATAAGTTAATTAAATAAGGTATAAGTTATTAATTTATGATATAAGTTAATTTAATTGAGGTATAAGTCAGTTAATTTAATTAAGGTATAAGTCAGTTAATTTAATTAAGGTATAAATCAGTTATTTTAAAGTATAAGTTAATTAAATAAGGTATAAGTTATTAATTTATGATACAAGTTAATTTAATTGAGGTATAAGTCAGTTAATTTAAGGTATAAGTTAATTAATTGAGGTAAAAGTCAGTTCATTTAATTAAGGTATAAATCAGTTATTTTAAAGTATAAGTTAATTAAATAAGGTATAAGTTATTAATTTATGATACAAGTTAATTTAATTAAGGTATAAGTCAGTTAATTTAAGGTATAAGTTAATTAATTTATGATATAAGTTAATTAATTAAGGTATAAGTCAGTTAATTTAGGGTAGATTCTTGGGTTTTTTTACATGTTACAAAATGTCCCAACTTTTCTGGCAGTGGGTTTGTAACATATTGAATGTCTAGCCATGGACAGTGTATTCAGTAATAAACAAAACTACTCAAACAAGTGCAGTTTATTTAAAAGGTTTACATATATGCACTATTTAGCCAAGAGCATGTTTACACCTGACCATGAGCTTGTTGGACACCCTATAGCAAAGCATGGACACTCCTCTAGGTCAGGCTTTTCACAAGACTTTCAACTGTATCTGTGGGAATCTGTGCTCATTCAGTCAGAAGGGCTTTTGGGGAGTCAGACACTGATGCTGGATGTTCCGTTTCATGAATGTGTTATGAAGGGGTTTCTGTTTAGAAATAGATCCGCTCATATTGTGGTTTGCAACAAGTAAACAACACGAGTTTTCTCTTTAGAACATCTACAGATATACAGACTTGTGTAACATCTACACTTACAAACTCTTCCTCGGACCAACCACATCCACTGTTCGTATCTAAAATGAGAAAACAAAAAGTGAGTTGAGTAATGCGTTAAGTAATACGTACAAACAGATACACGTAATACGTACAGACAGATACACTTAATACGTACAGACAGATACACGTAATACGTACAAACAGATACACGTACAACGTACAGACAGATACACGTAATACGTACAAACAGATACACGTACAACGTACAGACAGATACACGTAATGCGTACAAACAGATACACGTAATGCGTACAAACAGATACACGTAATGCGTACAAACAGATACACGTAGTACGTACAGACAGATACACGTACAACGTACAGACAGATACACGTAATGCGTACAAACAGATACACGTAATGCGTACAAACAGATACACGTACAACATACAAACAGATACACGTACAACGTACAGACAGATACACGTAATGCGTACAAACAGATACACGTACAACATACAAACAGATACACGTACAACATACAGACAGATACACGTAATGCGTACAAACAGATACACGTACAACATACAGACAGATACACGTAATGCGTACAAACAGATACACGTACAACATACAGACAGATACACGTAATGCGTACAAACAGATACACATACAACATACAGACAGATACACGTAATGCGTACAAACAGATACACGTACAACATACAGACAGATACACGTAATGCGTACAAACAGATACACGTACAACGTACAGACAGATACACGTAATGCGTACAAACAGATACACGTACAACATACAGACAGATACACGTGATGCGTACAAACAGATACACGTACAACGTACAGACAGATACACGTACAACGTACAGACAGATACACGTAATACGTACAAACAGATACACCCGCACCAGTTTATCTTAGGAGTTAAATACAGAGTAAATACATTCTGATGTGTCAATCAAATCTAATCTAATAAATTCTAATTAGAAGTTACACGTCCAGAGGAGTTTTTTTTTATGCTTAACTACTAATAAAGATTATATTTAAGTATGTATGTGTATGTATTATAATTTATATACAGTAGATATACAGTAGAATTTTTTTTTGTGACCTATAATCTGCACAATTAAATAAAAAACTGAAATCTTGAGACATTGCTCGGATTATCATTCGGATTCAGGTCTGGACTCTGGCTGGACCATTCTAAAACTTTAATCTTCTTCTGGTGAAGCCATTCTTTGTTGATGTGGAGGTATGATTTGGGTCATTGATGTGATGAAAGGTGAAATTCTTCTTCATCTTCAGCTTTTTAACAGAGGCCTAAAGGTTTTGTGCCAAAACTGACTGATATTCAGAAATGTTTTAATTGGATAGATGGATGGATGGACGGACGGACTGACATACATACAGGCCCTAGATAGATAGATAGATAGATAGATAGATAGATAGATAGATAGATAGATGGATGGATGGATGGATGGATGGATGGATGGATGGATGGATGGATGGATGGATGGATGGACGGACGGACGGACGGACGGATATATTATATATTATATTATGTTTTGACTGTGGATTGTACCTATTCGCTTGGGTGGTGGAGGAGGTACATCATGTCTAAACAAAAACAAGAGCAGTATATAAACTATGTATATTAAAATGGAGCTGATAATATTATCACACTCAGGCTGGAAGAAATTGCAGCGCTTGAATACTTACAGATTTTTTAGCTTCCCAAACAAACTCTGCAAAAAAATAAAAAGTTTAAAGTTTAATCTTTCAAAAATGCATAAATTTCTTAGTATTCCACACGAGTGATTATAAAACTGCCAGTGTAAATTCCTTCCCATGCTCAAAAGACTGTAAACAATCATATGTAAGATGTAAATACATGAATAACACGTGATAACGTTGTGAAGCTTACACACTTTCACACAGCCCTAAAATACCTGGTGTTGGTTGGTTTGTTCCTGCACTAAAAGTTCCTGGTACAGAAAGTAACAGCTCATACAAATGAGGAGGAAGCAGGAAGAACAAAACAGAATGGGGGGATGGAGCATCTGGAATAATATATCATTAATGACTTAACTACAGATTATCATGCTTAATAATATATGAGGCTTTGTTTAATTTGCAAGCAATGCTATCAGATATTTCATGACTTGAAATGTAACTCAAGTACAAACAACACATAAATGTTGGGTGAAAAAAGTGTAACAGTAGAAATTGAAGGTACCAAAATGGTGTACAGTGTCACCAGAAAAACAATGTTTTTTTATGTTAACGTGATTGTATTTGGCTCGGTGGGTAGCACTGTTGCCTCACAGGAAGAAGGTCCTGAGTGTCAAGTGTCCACCATGTTCTGCTGATTTAACATAAGTATACCAAACACATTATACAGTGAGGGAAATAAGTATTTGATCCCCTGCTGATTTTGTAAGTTTACCCCCTTACAAAGACTTGAACAGTCTATAATTTTTATGGAAGGTTTATTTTAACAGAGAGAGACAGAATATCAACAAAAAATCCAGAAAAAAAACATTAAATAAAAGTTATAAATTAATTTGTATTTAATTAAGGGAAATAAGTATTTGATCCCCTACCAACCAGCAAGAATTCTGACCCCCACAGACCGGTTATGTGCCCATGAGGCACACAAATTAGTCCTGTCCCTGTATAAAAGACTCCTGTCACAGAATCAGTTTCTTCCGTTCAAATCTCTCGACCACCATGGGCAAGACCAAAGAGCTATCAAAGGACGTCAGGGACAAGATTGTAGACCTGCACAAGGCTGGAATGGGCTACAAGACCATCAGCAAGAAGCTTGGTGAGAAAGAGACCACTGTTGGTGCGATCATTCGAAAATGGAAGAAATACAAGATCACAGTCAATCGCCCTCACTCTGGAGCTCCATGCAAGATCTCACCTGGTGGGGTAAGAATGATTCTGAGAAAGGTGAGGTCAGTCCAGAATTACACGGGAGGAGCTTGTCAATGATCTCAAGGGAGCTGGGAGCAGAGAAATGCTGGATATGACCCCAAGAACACCATCCCCACCGGGCATTTCTCTGCCTGCAAACACGGCGAGTGGAGTTGATGCCAAAGAGCTCAATTTTGGTCTCATCTGACCATATCACATTCTCCCAAGCTTTCTCTGAATCATTCAGGTGTTCATTGGCAAACTTCAGACGGGCCTGTACATGAGCCTTCTTGAGCAGAGGGACTTTGCGGGCACTGCAGGATCTCAATCCATTACGGCGAAGTGTGTTACTAATGGTTTTCTTGGTGACTGTGCTCCCAGCTCCCTTGAGATCATTGACAAGCTCCTCCCGTGTAATTCTGGACTGACCTCACCTTTCTCAGAATCATTCTTACCCCACCAGGTGAGATCTTGCATGGAGCTCCAGAGTGAGGGTGATTGACTGTGATCTTGTATTTCTTCCATTTTCGAATGATCGCACCAACAGTGGTCTCTTTCTCACCAAGCTTCTTGCTGATGGTCTTGTAGCCCATTCCAGCCTTGTGCAGGTCTTGTGCAGGTCCCTGACGTCCTTTGATAGCTCTTTGGTCTTGCCCATGGTGGTCGAGAGATTTGAACGGAAGAAACTGATTCTGTGACAGGAGTCTTTTATACAGGGACAGGACTAATTTGTGTGCCTCATGGGCACATAACCGGTCTGTGGGGGTCAGAATTCTTGCTGGTTGGTAGGGGATCAAATACTTATTTCCCTTAATTAAATACAAATTAATTTATAACTTTTATTTAATGTTTTTTTTCTGGATTTTTTGTTGATATTCTGTCTCTCTCTGTTAAAATAAACCTTCCATAAAAATTATAGACTGTTCAAGTCTTTGTAAGGGGGTAAACTTACAAACTCAGCAGGGGATCAAATACTTATTTCCCTCACTGTATAGACCAATTTTCTGGTTTCACATAAAATTACATATATAATCATACTACAATTAATAGATGCTAGCACCCTAGATATTGATACAGGAGCAGGGGGCGACACGGTGGATAAGTGGGTAGCACTGTCGCCTCACAGCAAGAAGGTCCTGGGTTTGATCACCAGATGTGGCAGTCCGGGTCCTTTCTGTGCGGAGTTTGCATGTTCTCCCCGTGTCTGCATGGGTTTCCTCCGGGTGCTCCGGATCCTCCCACAGTCCAAAAACATGCAGTCAGGCTAATTGGAGACACTGAATTGCCCTATAGTTACCTCCGCTAGGATGCACAAACCAGTGCATTGTATTGCAGGTCCCAAGCCCGGATAAATAGGGAGGGTCGTGTCAGGAAGGGCATCCGGCGTAAAAATTGTGCCAAATCAATAATGTGGATCACGATCCGCCGGCGATGTTTTTCATGGTGCATTTTACAACTTTCACTTCAACAAGAACGGCACGGTGACTCGGTGGGTAGCAGTGTCGCCTCACAGCAAGAAGGTCCTGGGTTCGATTCACAGGTGGAGCAATCTGGGTCCTTTCTGTGTGGAGTTTGCATGTTCTCCCTGTGTCTGCTAAAACAATCGCTGCTGTCTAGATGACAGGACACGTCGCTCTACCTCAGTGGTGCCTTAATAGATCACAAGTACAAGTTAACTATTCCCCTGGCACTAACATACCCTCATGCCATGGTAGATGCTGAGGACCTATCAGAGGACCCTAGTGTTCGGGCAGGTCAGTGGTTTGGCTTGGCTGGTCCTAGCAGGAGGAGTTTAAACTGGATATGAAGGAATACACACACTTCCTTGTAATTTTAGGAAATTTAGGTAATTCCGTCCCTGCCACTCTTGTCTTCGGCTTGTCCAGCAGGAGGTTTTTTGGTTGTTCAGTCCTGGATGCTGTACAGTTGCTTTAAAACAATGTCTATTGTTAACAGCTCTACACAAATAAATTTGACTCGACACACACGCACACACAAAGACACGCAAATGTGTAATAACATCAGACTGTGCTGGGGTTGTACTTACCTAGATTTGCATGCATTTGCCAGTCGTGCTTATCACACGACACGATCTGAACAAGAGTTTTGGTTTTACCTTGTGATCCAAAACTAATGAACGACACTGCCCTGACTTTTAATATTCTCTTATCACTGTTTATTCAGTTTTTATTAGTAACATAATGCATTATACTATACACGATCAGCCATAACATTAAACCATATAGAAGCACTTTACATATATTACCATATAGAAGCACTTTGTAGTTCTACAATTACTGACTGTAGTTTTTCTACATAATTTATAGCCCCACAGGACCACCACAGAGCATGTATTATTTAGGTGCTGGATCATTCTCAGCACTGCAGTGACACTGACATGGTAGTGGTGTGTTAGTGTGTGTTGTGCTGGTGGATCAGACACAGCAGCGCTGCTGGAGTTTTTAAACACCGTGTCCACTCACTGTCCACGCTATTAGACACTCCTACCTAGTTGGTCCACCTTGTAGATGTAAAGTCAGAGACGATCGCTCATCTATTGCTGCTGTTTGAGTCTGTCATCTTCTAGACCTTGATCAGTGGTTACAGGACGCTGCCCACGGGGCGCTGTTGGCTGGATATTTTTGGTTGGTGGACTATTCTCAGTCCAGCAGTGACAGTGAGGTGTTTAAAAACTCCAGCAGCGCTGCTGTGTCTGATCCACTCATACCAGCACAACACACACTAACACACCACCACCATGTCAGTGTCACTGCAGTGGTGAGAATGATCCACCACCTAAATAATACCTGCTCTGTGGTGGTCCTGTGGGGCTATAAAGTATGTAGAGAAACAGATAGACTACAGTCAGTAATTGTAGAACTACAAAGTGCTTCTATATGGTAAGTGGAGCTGATAAAATGGACAGTGAGCGTAGAAACAAGGAGGTGGTTTTAATGTTATGGCTGAAAAGGTGTATTTGTAAGACTCATATTTCATTTCCACGTTAGTCAACACCTGGTTGACACCTGTATATGAAATGTATTGAACAGCTGTTACCAGTTACTTCACAATATCCTTGTCCTTGTGAAGTATACCTCACAGGGACGGGGATATTTGTTTGTGGGGTTTGGCAGTAGGTACAGACCGCTCACAGAACAGTGGTCAAGGTTAAAGGGAAAATAAATACCTCACAGCACAGTGAGACATTAAATAAATACTTGTTACCTGCAGCCAGAAATCTGCATAGGGAATGTAAGCACAACTCTATTAATCTAAATTCTATTTACAAATTTATGACAAGACCTAAAAAATGCTAATTAAGCATACACTACCACAGAACAAAGAAATACGCCAGGAATATTTACAACCCCAAATCAGTAAAAGTTGGGACAGTATGGAAAATGCAAATAATAAAAAAACACAGAGTTTCTTACATTTACTTTTATTTGATGTCAGACAGGATGAAACTGAGATATTTCATGTTTTCAACTTCATTTCATTTATTAATAAACATCCATTCCTGCATTTCAGGCCTGCAACACATTCCAAAAAAAGTTGGGACAGTAAAGCATTTACCACTTTGTAATGTTGCCGTTCCTTTTCACCACACTTAAAAGACGTTCTGGCACCGAGGAGACCAAGTGATTTAGTGTTTCAGCTTTTATTTTGTCCAGTTCTTCCTGCAAACACGTCTTAATAATTATTTATTTTTTTCACCTCATTACTTGCCCTAAATTGCCCACGTCCCAACTTTTTTTGGAATGGGTTGCAGGCCTGAAATGCAGGAATGGATGTTTATTAACAAATGAAATGAAGTTGAGCAGATAAAACATGAAATATCTCAGGTTCATCCTGTCTGCAGTGAAATAAAAGTCAAAGTAAATGTAAAAAAATCTGTGTTTCTATTTTATTTGCATTTTCCATACTGTCCCAACTTTTTCTGATTTGTGGTTGTAAATCAAGTCCGGAATTTGATCAGAGAACACAGCTCTAGACAAAAAGACTCATTAAAGAGATCAGACTTTAGTTCAGTCTATCAAACAAAGTGAAGCAAATACACTGTAAATATACAGTACAGCCACGTTGCCTAAGTCAGGCCACCCCTTTAAAATTAGTCCACATATTAGAAGGGGCAATGGTTGTGACTATGGTGTGAGCCCTAATATAGGTAATAATACAATGTCTACACACAGAAAGCTAGAGCTGTAAAGAAGTTATTTTGGTTTGGAAGAGCTTTACTGACTAGCAGAATTAGTTTATGTTCTTAAATGAATTTAATTGCACAAACAAATAATCTTAAAAGATATCAGTGCTTTCAAAGTGAGAGTTTTGAGAGTGTTTAGAAACCTTCTACAAGCACCTTCTACTTCCCCAACCGGCCTGCATCAGGTCAGTGGCAATTAAAAATCGGACTTATATAAATGTACATCACACATGCCATATAACAGGATTGTTTTTATTTTGACGTGAGCGCTATTTCTTTACATTTCCGCAAGTTTGGATTTACGTGTGTGTGTGTAGAGACGAGTGTATCCAGCTTCACTGTAATGTGTCGGTGAACAGAACTGAGCACGACTGACAGAGACGATAGAGTTTCTAACAAGACATGAACTTCAAAAGTCAGTCAGGTGTAAAGCTGGTTAAGGATCACAATTTAAATCTAGGGTTTATATCACTGTTACGGTACTAAACACAGAGAAATACAAGAACCTGAACGATGCAGAGCGTCACACCTGAAGCTAAAGATAAACTTTATCAGCTTTGTGATATCCAAACAGCAACAGCACGTTGTGTAAAGATACTGCACATTTTGTTCACATTTGTTTTCAAGAAAGTTGATTAAATAGTAAAATAAAGTTGATGTTTTTACTCTGCCTGCTTTTCATTTTCTGATTGTGACATCGACTCTTAACAGTAACAGCTTATTAGAACTGTAAAATTTTGGCAATAAAAATAAATCTTATTAATATTGAGCAGAATGAAGTTCACCCTATTGGTCCGGCCCTCCACAACAGTAACAGTTTCTTATGTGGCCCCTTGGAAAATTCAATTGCCCACCCCTGTTCTACAAGCACCGAGGCCTATGCTGCTTGTTATTAGTATATAAAAACAGATTGTGTGTTTTTAGTGTGTATTACAGCCCCTTGATTAAGTGGGCTGCCTCGAAACCACAAGTTATGGTACAGTAAATATACATCATATCATGGTACAGTAAATATACAAGCTTTATACAAACTTCCATTTTCATTAGGCTTGTTCTCACTGTGGCCATTACAAATACTAAGAAATGTGTAAATGTTGTATTTTACAGTTAGGCATAATAAAGAATCAGTATAATATAACAATCATACATTACCATGGTCGTTGTTCTTAACTTATAAGGAGCTTCTTTTGTGAGGTTTGGACACACACACAGGTACGACACACACACAGGATGTGTAACGGGAAAGTACTGTCTCTTTTCATTAGCTTAACGCTCGCCTGGATTTGCATGTATTTGCAATGACCTGCCGGTAATTCTACCTTACCCATGTAAATGAGCTGAAGAGGTTTTTGTTTTACATTGTGATTATATTATTTATCACACATAGTGCTGGCTGAGCTTAATAGTACTGCTAATGTGTTACATACACATTATATTCATTATATTATACAACCCCAAATAAGAAAAAGAGTTTCTTACATTTACTTTGACTTTTATTTGATGTCAGACAGGATGAGATATTTCATGTTTTATCTGCTCAACTTCATTTCATTTATTAATAAACATCCATTCCTGCATTTCAGGCCTGCAACAGATTCCAAATAAAGTTGGGACAGTAAAGCATTTACCACTTTGTAATGTTGTCGTTCCTTTTTACCACTTAAAAGACGTTTTGGCACCGAGGAGACCAAGGGATTTAGTGTTTCAGCTTTTATTTTCGTCCCGTTTTTCCTGCAAACACGTCTTAAGATGTGCAGCAGTACGGGGTCGTCGTTGTGGCATTTTTCCTTGCACTCTTGGCCTTTACGCACTGAAATTCCTCCCGATTTCTTGAATGATTTAATGATATTCTGCACTGTAGAGGGAGAAATATGCAAATCCCTTCCAATCTTTCTTTGAGATTCATTGTTTTTAAACATTTCAATCATTTTCTCACACATTTGTGGACAAACTGGATCCTCTGATCATCTTTACTCATCAGAGACTCTCAGCCTTTCCTGGATGCTGCTTTTGTACCAAACCATGATTACAATCACCTGTCCCCCGTCCCAACTTTTTTTTAGAATGTGTTGCAGGCCTGAAATGCAGGAATGGATGTTTATTAATAAATGAAATGAAGTTGAGCAGATAAAACATGAAATATGTCCAATTCATCCTGTCTGACATCAAATAAAAGTCAAAGTAAATGTAAGAAACTCTGTGTTTTTTTTATTATTTGCATTTTCCATGCTGTCCCAACTTTTACTGATTTGGGGTTGTAAATATTCCTGGCGTATTTCTTTGTTCTCTGGTAGTGTATGCTTAATTAGACTTAACAAAAAGAGTTACAGCATTTTTTTTTAGGTCTTGTTATAGATTTTTAAATAGAATTGTATTCTATTTTGCTTGTTTGATGTACAATATGTCAAATCAAAAGACAATCTAATCTAATTTATCAAATAAATTAATAATATTTATTTGATTTATTTAATTTAACAATCTAATAATATTTTATGTAGAAAGAATAAGATTATAAGTGTTAAAGTGTTAAAGTATAAGTATTTACACTCCTTATAAATGTAAACTATCAACTCTTTGTAATACTTTGTAAAAATAATATTTATTTGCAGTATTTCAGTAGGTAGGAGCTGTGTACAGTGGGTTCACACTCGTATTTATTGTACTGTTTATTATCTGCACTGTGTATATTGTGTTGTTTAGCACTTGTGTTCTGTGTTGCACCCTGGTCCTGGAGTAACGGTGTTTCATTTCAGTATGTGCTTGTATAAAGCTAAAATAACAATAAAGCCTCTTAAACTTGACAAGGTCCTTATTAAGGATGCTTTTGTTTAAATGCCTCCCTAGTGCCCTCTACTGGAGTAAATGTTTGGTGAGGAAGAACTCGATTGTGAAAATTAAGAAGCAAGATGTTCTTGAAGCTATAAAGCAGTCCTCATGAATATGAAGGATTATAATCAGACGACGCACAGCTTTATGGGCATGAGTGTCACGAGATTGTTACACTCCTAAAATAAAAGAGAAAAATGAACCCAACCACAGGAGACTTAGACAGGAAGCAAACAAAAGGAAAATAATAAATAAAAAGAGATGAAATAATAAAACTCAAGAAATTGCAGAAACATCTACCTGTCTACCTGACAAGACCATCATTGTTGGAAAACTGCGTTTTCTAGAATGCTGGAAACAAATGAAGGTTTGATTTTGGCCGAGAAATAGACAGTACATGTGGATCAAGATCAGGTGTACAATAGACATTGTGTTAAAGCAACTTTACAGAATCCAGGACCGACAGGCCAAAAACCTCTGTTGAGCAAACCGAGGCCGACAGTGGCAGGAAAATCCCCCTTAAAATTACATGAGGAAACCTTGAGAGGAACAAGACTCAACAGGGACCTCCGTCCTCTTTGGGTGGCCTGGGGGATCATTTGAATGAAAAGGATTTTCACAAATCATACAAACACAAAATTAAATTAAACTAAAAGTTATAACTAGCAAAAATACTAACAAAGTAAACAAGCAGTTGGAGTTCTTTATTATTCAGTCCAATCTGTCATAAAGTCCGTAGTGAGATCTGGTCATTTTCGGTGCAAACACACCAGATTCCTGTCATATCTAGCAGGAAATTATTTAAAATACATTTAGGTATGTATCTAAAATGAAGGGATGTATTTATTATAATAAATAAATTTAATTATTTAGGAAAGAGTGTATAAATAGTGTCAAGTAGACAGGACTTTGATGGGTGGGACATACTAGGCTGCAAGTGAACAGTCAGGGGTCCTGGGCTGGCACAGCAGTCTGTTAAGCTAAACCACCACCACTGAGATCCAGGTTCCGCAATTACGACCTCTGCTGGCTGATTAGAGGCGCCTACACAGAGATGAGGAAAGAGTGCTCTTAGGGTGTGTCTCTCCGTACATAATGCTAGGTGGCGCCACACTCGTCAATGTGTGGGTGATAAGATGCATACGGCTTGCTGCCCACGTGTCAGAGGGGGCGTGGGTTAGCTTTGATCTCCTCGGTCAGAGCAGGGATTGGCATAGGCGGAGAGGAAGCATGATGCAATTGGGCAATTGGACGCGCTAAAGGAAGAGAAAATGCATTTAAAAAAAATAAATAAAAAATAAAATGATTATTCCCTACCAAGGTAATGGCGGGCTCTTTGCGAGCCAATTGAAGTGGGCTGTCAAGAGTTTGCTGGGCGCTCACTCTGTAAAGCACTGTCATGCCTAGGACTAACTGGAGCCACAAAGTTAGGGGCCATTCGTTCCACCACAGAAGCCGCAGAGAAAGCCACACCGTGGTTTTGGATAAAGAGGGCGAGCTCGTGGACCGCTGCTGCTGGGGTGCAATCCGGGATTTGATCAACCCCGGATGGGTCACCTGGGCGAGGGGGTGTGATGTTGAAAGACCCCAAACCCCCTGTGACCCCAGGAACATCACTGATGATGCATCCCAGCACATCCAAGAGATGTATCTTGCAACCGACAGGCACTGATTATTACCTACCAAAAGTTGTCCAAGGAAGAAAAACAGTACATGGTCCTCAAGGATCATTGATACATGTGGTGAGTAAAGGCTAGTCTGCCCCCCCCCCCCGTCTAGTCAGATCCCACTAAAAAGTCAGACTGCCCATGCTGAACTCTGCCCAAAGCTGAAAGTGCCTACACTGGGCATGTGAGGAATGAAAGAATGTGGGCTGGTGATGAATCATGTTTTGTTTTACATCATGTGGATGACTGGGTGTGTGGGGGGGAGAGATGGCACCATGGGCAGTTTTATGTGGTGGACAATTTTCTGCTGGGAAAGCTTGGGTGCTGGCATTCACATGCATGTTAGTTTGTCACATGCCATCTACATAAATATTGTTACATATTGAGTACACCCCTTCATGGCAAGAGTATTCCCTATATTGTGTCGGCGTAGGAAAGGCAGGCGCTGTTGGGTTCTCTTAACAAGAAAGGTGGTGTGCAGGGACCAGGTCAGGTCCTTTGTGTGTTGAACAATCTCCACAGTAGTGCCATTAATCTCCTGAAGTCTCTCATCATCCCTCTTGTTTTTCAGCATTCAGGGCTAGATTGTTGGTTTTGCTCCATTCCGTGAAAAGTTGCACCTCCTCTCTGTATGCACTTTCCTCGCCATCCTGAATGAGACCCACAATCGTGTCATCTGCGTACTTTATGATGTAATTAGCACTGAACCTGGCATAACAGTCATGTGTCATCAGAGTAAATAGAAGAGGGCCCAAGACACGTTTCTTCTGAGAGCCAGTAGGGAAATAGTGACTGATTTGTTTTTGAGATTGAGACCTGTTTGTGAGAGAGTCCAGTATCAAGTTGCACATGCGAGTACTCAGTCCCAGTGAGTCCAGTTTGTTGACCAGATGCTGTGGGATTATTGTATTGAATGCTAAGCTGTTCTTGGTTTAGGTGGTAAAGGGTATAAAGCATCCTTAGTGGAGTGTTTTTGCATTGGGTCAAGTGAAGGTGGCAGAACATATAAAATATGGCCCTCGATGATTCCTGCCTTAAACCATCCAAAGAAATAATTGAGGTTATTAAGGAAGGCAATATTTATGTCATTACAGGACTGGGGAGCAGTGCTAGTGTCCATAAGTCTCTTAGTGTCATAGTCTCTTGGTGTCTCTGTGCCTTTCTTTACCGCTCTGATAGCGCTATTTAATTTAGCTCTTGTGGACCCAAAGGCAATTCTGTTATGAACTGACTTGCTACAACATCCTATTACAGAATCACACTCGAATTCAGTGAGCTTTAACGCTTGATTTTATTCACCTGTGGCAACAGGACTGAAAAAAACATTTAAATTCAATGATTAAGAGGTGTGTCCCAATACTTTTGTCCATATAGTGTATTTAGCTCTCATCACTGTCCACGATGATCGCCAAAGTCATTTAGATTTTACTTAACAACCATTGGACACCAATTGACCTATAGAAAAATAATGGCAAACAGCAGGCTGGGGTAAATTACCTGAAAAGAACGGTCTCAAAACAGCCTCCAAGGGGCAGAGCTGACGTTACGCAATGCCCTTCATCATTGATAAGTAAATAAGAGACAGGATGAGGTTTGCAAATGCCCATAAGAATTGAATCATATAGGTTAGATAGATAACTGGAGACGACTACAAGCCACAGTGTCTCAAACCCTCTGTGAAATTTGGTGGAGGGTCTGTAATGATCTAAAGATGCTTCAGAACGACTGGAATCGGACACATTTGACTTTGTGAAGGACGCATGAATCAAGCCATGTACAAGGTAATCCTAAAGATCCTCAATTGTGAGGACCGGTTCCTTTAACAGCAAAAGGATTCATGCCACACACGTCACGTCAATCAAGGGCACTGACACGACCCATACCATGACAGACCCTGGATTTTGGACTTGTTCCTGATAACAGTCTGGATGGTCCTTTTTGTCTTTGGTCCGGAGCACACGTTTCCAAAAAAAGACCTGGAATGCTGATTCATCTGACGACAATACACGTTTCTACTGTGTGATGGTCCATCCTAGATGCCTCCGAGCCCAGAGAAGTCGATGCCACTTCTGGACATGGTTAACATAAGGCTCCTGTGTTGCACAGTAAAGTTTTAAGTATCATTTATGCAGTAACTCTGTATTGTAGAGCTTGATACTACTGAAATTCCTCCCGATTCCTTGAATGGTTTAATGATATTCTGCACTGTAGAGGGAGAAATATGCAAATCCCTTCCAATCTTTCTTTGAGGTTCATTGTTTTTAAACATTTCAACATTTTTCTCACACATTTGTGGACAAACTGGATCCTCTGATCATCTTTACTCATCAGAGACTCTCCGCCTTTCCTGGATGCTGCTTTTGTACCAAACCATGATCACAATCACCTGTTTCAAATCGCATCATTTAGTTTTTTCACCTCATTACTCGCCCTGAATTGACCCCGTCCCAACTTTTTTGGAATGTGTTGCAGGCCTGAAATGTAGGAATGGATGTTTATTAACAAATGAAATGAAGTTGAGCAGATAAAACATGAAATATCTCAAAGTAAATGTAAGGAACACTGTGTTTTTATTTTATTTGCATTTTCCATGCTGTCCCAACTTTTTTGTTGACTGACAAAGCGGTCTTTTATAAATATATAAAACGCAACAATTTATGAGGAATCTTTACAAATAAACTTCGTGCTGATGAACTTCAGTACTGATCATAAAGAGTTGAATATGCACCTATCTAGGTATCCACCAAAATCTCAAAGAATGAAGTAAAGAAAGACAACGTTCTAGTGTAGACTAGAACCAGTTAAACAAAATTAAACAATAAACCTACACCAATCAGCCACAACATTAAACCCACTGACATGAATTGAATAACAGTGATTATTTTGTTACAACGGTACCTCTTAAAGAGTATGGATATTTTAGTCAGCAGTGAACGGCTAAGCAGTAAAAATGCAAAATATGTATAATGTCTAATAGAAAATGTATAATAGAAATGAGCTAAATTGTAATGACTAGAAGACTTGGTTAGAGCATCTCTAAAACAGCAGGTCTTGTGGTGAGTTCCCAGTATGCAAAAATGAGTACCTACCAAAATGGTCCAAGGAAGGACTATTAGACTAAAGTTAATGGGTACCCAAGGCTCACTGATGCTCAATCCCACAGAAGAGCTACAAATAACTCATTCATTTATTCATTTTCTTATCCGCTTATCCAATTAGGGTCACGGAGGTGGGTGGGGCGGGGGTTGCTGGAGCCTATCCCAGCTTTTCAATGGGCACAAGGCACACAGTAACACCCTGGACGGGACGCCAGTCCATCACAGGGCAGACACACACACACACACACACACACACACATTCAATAATAGGGCAATTCAGTGTCTCCAATTAACCTGACTGCATGTTTTTGGACAGTGGGAGGAAACCGGAGCTCCCAGAGGAAACTCACGCAGACACAGGAGAACATGCAAACTCCACACAAAAAGGACCCGGACCGCCCCGCCTGGGAATGCTACACTTAACAGAAAAAGTCAATTCTAGCCATGATGGAAAGGTATTAAAAGACACAAGTGGGTCTCAGCTTGTTGCATATGCGAAGACATAGCTGCAGACTTGTCAGAGTGCTCATGCTTACCCCTGTGTACCACCAAAAGCAAAGATAAACATAAGCATCAGAACTGGACCATGAAGCCGGCCCGGTCTAAAAATTGGGTGGAAGCTATGATTAATGATCTGCTGAGAAATCTTGGGTTCTGGCATTTAAGTACATCTCTTGATGACAACGGTATTTCATAATAGAAGTGGTCTCCGTCAGCAGTATTATACACCCAGCAAAACTGTTTAACAAAACGTTCAAGGTGTTGACAGGGTCTCCAAATTTCCCATGTGCATCTATAGGATGTGCTGGACAAACAAGTCCAATCTATGGAGGCCTCACCTCACAACTTACAGAGTCCAGGCATCGATTGGTCGGGGCTCTTACGGCACCAAAGGGAGATCTACACAATATTAAGCCGGTGGTTTTAATGTTTTGGCTGATCAGTGTACATATATCACATCATATACTGTAGAATCGCTAAAAGAACTTTATATTTTCACGTATCTGAGCCAGCAGATGCTAAGTGTTTTAAAGAAAAGTGTATTAAAAATAACTTAAAAATCCACATTACAAAAGTACAAAAGTCTAAAAAGGAAGGAAGTGCTTTCCGTAAAATCGTATAAAAGTAAATGCTTCAGTAATATTGTATACATCATTTACATTATATTTCACACAAAGTAAAATGAGTTGTACACTTAACACTGTTCCCCTATACAATCCGTGTAGATGCATCACATTTAAAATACAAACAAGACCAAGGTGTTACAGAAATACATTATAAAATAACTTATAACCCATAATACATACATATCTGTAATGTCAGGCAAGGCAATAAACCCCCCTAACCACCGGAGGGCAGACTCTCCGGTATTCTTACTGTGATTTGGTTTGCACCTGAACTTCTAGCTGTTTTTAATTCTAGTCATTTAAGACCTCTTACACTAGGCCTAGCTTTTTTTCTCGTATTTGGATCCTGCCCTGGATTTATGTGACTGGTATTTAGTATTAGTACTTTGCTTCTGGGCTGCTTGGGACTCTTAATAAACTTCTGAAGCCCAGTCTGTATCCTCACTTGCTTTGTCTCCAAATGTCGTACCAGCGGTTCAAAAACTCCAAGCTAAAATGCTGAAGACCCACTAACAACAACTACAGCATGTGACTGACGTGCTGGAGGACCTACTGCTAGCTTGCTGCTCAGGCCAACACACCTTCTAACCAGCATTGCACCACAACCATCTTACTGTGTAAAGCTAAAGGGGGTATCTGTAGGGGTAGTGGAGCAATCGTTTACTCCTACATCTACATGGCTCTTCTGGATAAAGTATGACGGAACACCAGAGAAATATGAGAGCTGTCTTATGTAATATTCCAAGCATTTTTGGCATCTCACTACAATAAAAAACAAGATCACCTTTGTATTATCATTGCTTACCAAAAAGGCTTTACAGTGGGCTATGACTACATTTGATCAACAGTCGGCTTATATATCTTAAGTTTGAATCAGAGTATCAAGAGGTGTTCGACCATTTAGTAGCTGAAAAAGTCCCTTAAAACATGGAAAATGTTCATCAACATTTCACACTTTCACTGTGGATTGCAGCTGAAATGAACCAGCGTAACAATCAGCAGCTACAGGCCAAACTAGCTTGTAAGAACGACCAAATACCTTCAAGTGCATATTCTTATCTAGTCTCAGAACCAACATCACTGCTCCTGTCAAACCCATAGAAGTGAGACACATCAAACTTCCCAAGGAAGAGAAACAAAGGGGAGGAACTAATGGACTCGGTTTGTACTGTGGGCAGAAAGCGCATTATCGAGAGGGACGCATGGTATGATAAACAGCTAGTGAGTCAATAATCGATGCATTGTACCCATTAAACTTGAAAAAAAAACTGGCATTAATAGGTTTTGAATCCACAGGCTTTTTTTTTTAAACAAAGTTCATGCCTCATGACTAATCATTCCCCTCCCTCCCTATTCATCCAAGATAAACATGAGTGCTTTCGATGGAAGACCTCATGGTGGAGGGCAAAACAAGGGAGTGTACTGTTCCTCTCACTGTTCAGACAGACACACACTTTCCGCAATGAATTAATAACATTTTTTTATCATAATTTCACTCAGAAATCCTGTAGTTCTTGGCTATCCATCTTAAGAGAAACATAACCTCACAATTTCCTGGAATTTTGCTCAGATCAGCAAAGATCAGAAGTCCACAATCCATAAAAACACTTTCATATCCCTTATCATGCTGCAAATATTGAAAGTCCTATAATTAAGAGAGATGTTGACATCAATGTCAAGTACACAGACTTAACTAAAATAAACATAAGCAAAAATCATTATATTTTGTGAGATGGATTTAAGAAGCCCTTATAACATTCAGATCAGAGAGGGTGATGAGTGGAGAACAGCCTTCGTAACTACCAACGTCCACTATGAATACTTGGTTTTGCCTTACGGTCCAAACAATGCACCCTCTGTTTTCCAATCTTTCATAAATGAGGTACTCTAGGGCATGCTAAACAAGTTGGTATTGGTCTATTTGGATGATAGTTTAACTTTTTTTAATGCATTTTCTCCCCATTTTCCTCCAGATTTGTCTTCCGCTGCTGAGAGATACCCGATTGCATCCAAGGAGAGCACGTCGCTGTACACACCTCTTCCGACACATGTACAGACCTCCTCTTCTCGCCCCTGCATTCTGCACAGGCATATGAAGCATATGAGGAGCCACCCACCCACACATAGTCTGGCCCCTACCCTGCAGATACGGTGGCCAATTAGTATCTGCTGCAGGCACTGCCAATTATGCCCGCTAGATGGTGCCCTGCCGGCCGGTGGCGAGGAGTTCAGAAACTCAGTGCTGGTGTGCTAGTGGAATATCCCGCTGCGCCACCTGGGCGCAGTGATGGTTTAATTTAACCAAAAAGTTGGTCATGTTTATTTGGTCTTGGCCATGGTTGTTGGAACACAACCTGTATGTAAAATTAGAAAAATGTGACTTTCATTGGCGTGTTATTGGTTTTTTTAGGGATATGTGTTAAGCACACAGGGAGGGTGGATGATTAAAAGTTGTACAGATGTAACTCATTGGCCCATTCCTTGTACCATCAAGGTAATTCTACGTTTCCTTGGAACTGCCAATTTTTACAGACTTTAGAAATTATAACAAACTTAAGTTCTGTTGCCGGCCCACTCACCTCCCTCCATAACTGCAAAATATTAAATTGGACCCATTACTTCCACCAGACATTTAACGTTTTGTCCCCATATTAAAACACCCAAATCCTGACATTCCTCTTGTGATGGAAGTGAACGGCTCTCAAGCTGGGATTGGGTTAGTTTTCTTCCAATGTCAAGGTCAACCCAGTAGGCTACAGTTCTGTGAAAAAGTATTATCCCCTTTAGCTACTAAACCTGATAACCCCATTTAATTAACAACTGGGTTAAATTACTAGAAGGTCTTAAAGAGCAGCACATGATGCCACATTCTAAACAGATTCAAATACAGAAAATAAGAAATAAAGTTATCTAGTCTGTGATAGTGAGAGCCATTACACTAAACATTCCCTTTCTTCCCTATTCATCCTAGATAAATATCAGTGCTCTTAATGGAAGACCTCTCGGTGGAGGGCATAATATATTCCCTGCACTGTTAAAACTGGTGCTTTGTGCAACTAGTCTGTAAAGGGCAACAAAGCCATTGCTAAGAAACTCCAGACTCCAGTGAACCACATTGAGAATCATTATCCACAAACAGAGAAAACTTGGAACTATGGTGAACATTCCCAGTGGCCAACATACTAAAATTTCACTAACAACTCATTCAAGAGCTCAAATAAATATAAATAAACATCTAAAAAACTGCAGTCCTTACTTGCCTAAGTTAAGGTCAATGTACACTACTCCACAATAAGAGAGACACTGGGCAAAAATGGTGCAATGCCAAATCTAACCAAAAAAGCAAAATGACCCCCAAGACAATATACTGATAATATTCTATGGACCGTATATTGTACATTTTTTTATGTTAATTATTAAAGAAAATACATTTTAGTGCAGTAGTGGTGACCAATACGTTTAACTGTAAATACAGTAATAAAGAATATTATACGAGGGTTCTTCAAAAAGTTTCCGCACTTTTCTTAAACTATTTATTAAAAATTATAAAAACAAACTCCATCACTTTTCTATACAGTCACCTTCCTTTGCGATCATTTTTTCATTTCCAGCATCGTACCAACTTTTTAAAGTCATCAGTAAAACATGTTTTTGGTTGAGCACGTAGCCACGGATGCAGCACTGCTTTCATGTCATCATCACATGAAAATCTTCTTCCCCTTAAAGCTTCTTTGGGAGTCCAAAAAGGTGGAAATCAGATGGCACTAAATCCGGACTATAAGCGTCTCTCAGTCTCTCAGACACGACCGATTACTCCTCCTACCACACCCTCACTGCTTATAACCAAAATATAAAAGTGCGAAAACATTTTGAAGATCCCTCGTACTAACTATGCACTCCAGAGTGCTCTACATATTAACTAATTACTCCTAAAATACCTTTTTGTTTAGGAACTCAGCCTTAAAATCTATCTGTCTGTATTATTACTGAATGGCCCACAGCTGGCGACTTTCCACCGTCTATTCCCTCACATCCGTTATTATTGTACCTGCATTTATTTTGGGTGCCTGATTTTGCAGATACTCCTCTGTGCAGTAGTACTAACATTAATGTAATGTAGGGAATTTCAGTTTCGTTTTCCTTTAGCACTTCGTCTGTTCGTGCATCAGTTCGATCTCGTCACATTGGAAATCCAGGACGTGTACTTTGAAACACGCGTGTAAACACCTGGTTTGTCCTTCTTCCCACATCCGTCCCCCCAGCTGATCAGTCCTATAAGGGTCATCCGGTTGTCCTTTTCACACACCAGAGGACCACCTGAGTCTCCCTACAAAGAGGAAATCAAAGAGGATAAATATGACAGACAGTATGGAACCAAGAGAGGCGTGTAATAATAATAATAATAATAATTTGTTCTCTACCTTGCAGGCGTCATCCAGACCACGCGTGTCACCAGCGCAGAGCATGTTAGGTGTCACCTCACGTCCGGAGAGTCTCTCCGGCACACAGAGCTCTTGAGGCCACAAGCGAACGTGACCTCTCTTCACTCGCTCCGAAAAGAACGGAGAGACTGAAACAAAAACATAAAAAATCTATTTCAACATTTCAGACATTAAAACATTTAATTCATCAACATGAATCTCACAGAAGAGCTTTTAGATTTTAGAGCTTACACTCCTCAGCCTTGCCGTAACCAGAGATCTCACACTCCATCCAATCAGGAAGAACTATTTTGGGATCTGGTAAACAGATGGGTAGCACCTCGGGAGAATTCACAGCACAAATGCCATTTTCACTCTTTAGCTTCAGAAGAGCTGTCAGACAAAGAGATCAAGATTTCTTTTATTTAGTCAAAGTTAGATTAGGTTTCAAAGGAGTTCAAGAGAGACTTTATTGTCATTTCAGCTCTATACAAGTAGTACATATTGAAACGAAACAACATTCCTCCATACAGAGCCCCTTAGGGGTCACTGACAAAAAAAATATGTGAAGAGCAAAATCCGTACCCCCGGTTTAGTAATCCGTACCCCCGGTTTAGTAATCCTTACCCTTGGTTTAGTAATTCGTACAACCGGTTTAGTAATCCGTACCCTCGGTTTAGTAATCGGTACCCTCGGTTTAGTAATCCGTACCCTCGGTTTAGTAATCCGTACCCTCGGTTTAGTAATTCGTACCCCCGGTTTAGTAATCCTTACCCTCGGTTTAGTAATTCGTACAACCGGTTTAGTAATCCGTACCCCCGGTTTAGTAATCCTTACCCTCGGTTTAGTAATCCTTACCCTCGGTTTAGTAATTCGTACAACCGGTTTAGTAATCCGTACCCTCGGTTTAGTAATCGGTACCCTCGGTTTAGTAATCCGTACCCCCGGTTTAGTAATCCATACCCTCGGTTTAGTAATCCGTACCCTCGGTTTAGTAATCCGTACCCTCGGTTTAGTAATCCGTACCCTCGGTTTAGTAATCCGTACCCTCGGTTTAGTAATCCGTACCCTCGGTTTAGTAATCCGTACCCTCGGTTTAGTAATCGGTACCCTCGGTTTAGTAATCCGTACCCTCGGTTTAGTAATCCGTACCCTCGGTTTAGTAATCGGTACCCTCGGTTTAGTAATCCGTACCCTCGGTTTAGTAATCCGTACCCTCGGTTTAGTAATTCGTACCCCCGGTTTAGTAATCCATACCCTCGGTTTAGTAATCCGTACCCTCGGTTTCGTAATCCGTACCCCCGGTTTAGTAATCCATACCCCCGGTTTAGTAATCTGTTCCCCCGGTTTAGTAGTCTGTACCCTCGGTTTAGTAATCCGTATCCCCGGTTTAGTAATCTGTTCCCCCTGGTTTTAGTAGTCTGTACCCTCGGTTTAGTAATCCGTACCCCCGGTTTAGTAATCTGTACCCCCGGTTTAGTAGTCTTTACCCTCGGTTTAGTAATCCGTACCCCCGGTTTAGTAATCTTTTCCCCCGGTTTAGTAGTCTGTACCCTCGGTTTAGTAATCCATACCCTCGGTTTAGTAATCCGTACCCTCGGTTTAGTAATTCGTACCCCCGGTTTAGTAATCCATACCCTCGGTTTAGTAGTCCGTACCCTCGGTTTAGTAATCCATACCCCCAGTTTAGTAATCTGTACTCCCGGTTTACTAGTCTGTACCCTCGGTGTAGTAATCCGTACCCCCGGTTTAGTAATCTGTTCCCCCGGTTTAGTAATCTGTACCCCTGGTTTAGTAATCTGTACCCCCGGTTTAGTAATCTGTACCCTCGGTTTAGTAATCCGTACATAAGAATTTGGAAACTGTACCCTCAGTTTAGCAAAACTGTACCCAGTGATTTGTAAATCATACTCTCAAAGATAAAATCCGACCTCGGTCACGCTATCTGCACTAAAGGTTTTATTGTGTGTCTAAACCTTGTTTTACGGTAATACCGTTGTGAAGCATTAAAGAGAATGAAGCATCTCTTTACAGCTTAGTATACATAACCGACCGAGTTCTGATGCACAAACATCTACCAGAAAGAAAAGTTACAACCTAGATTTTGCTCTTTACATATTTTTTTTCATTAGTGACCCCTAAGGGGCTCCGTACCTCCAGGACCAGGGTGCAACACAGAGGTGCAGGACATTACAATACACAGTACAATGAATACAAAGACCTACAATGAATACAAAAAGACATTTCTAATCTAAAAAGTAATTAAGGGAGACAATTCTCTGCAATTGAGAATAATTTTACCTACATTTACATTTTACGTTATTTAGCAGACACTTTTATCCAAAGCGACTTACAGTACTGTGACAGTATACTGTCTAAGAAATTAAGGGTTAGGGGCCTTGCTCAAGGGCCCAACAGTGGCAATCTGGCAGTGGTGGGGCTTGAACCAGTAACCTTTTGATTACTAGTCCTATACCTTAACCGCCAGGCGACTGAATAATGGAATAAGAGCTTATTAATATCCATGTGGTAACTCTCTTACTTTTTCTTTGACAGTACAAACTTTTTGGAATTGGAATTTTAAATTAGAAAGTTTTATATACAGACGTAGACGTAGTACAACATTTATTGCAAACATATTCAGAAACATCAGTAAATCAATTACATATTCTGGTAAATTACTGTCCTGGTCCTGTGTCTACAGTATCTACACCCGAGTGTAGTTGTGTCTTACTCAGTCCTCATATTTACATCCTGTATGTCTGTTTATAATGTGCAAATACCAAATACATGTAGTCAGGCCAATTCGAGCTACTAAAATGACCCGTGTGTTTGTATGTCTGGAGTGTTTCCTGCCTTTTGCTCAATGAATCAGACCCAATGTAACCCTGACCAGGATAAAACGGTCGTAAAACAGACAAGGGATGAATGAATAAATGATTTGTGTCCAGGTTTTGACCCTTGAATGAGCTCAGCTTTTCAAACTTATCATGGATTTGTCTTATAATTACACTGTCTTCTTGTTTATGGACTTGTGCAGTCAACAGAATGTTATAGTGTAGATAAATCAAAGTAATGTCGTGTAACTGAGTTGACACTTTATTATTATTGTTATTATATTGTATAGGCTAATGGTAATAAAAGAACTATTCGGTGCATGCTTCAAGCTTAACACACACATCTACGGTACATGTTGCTAATGAGGTTTTAAAGAATAGGTATAGGTGGTATATTTAGTCTGTCTACAGTAACTTGTGCACTTGCATTACAGTTGTGTTGTGTTGTGTTGTGTTTTATCGCCATTATAAGCTCTGTATTTAGAGCCCTTGCATTAAAGCCAGATGAATTTACATCCTCAGGTTCTTGTTGCTTTGCACCAGTTTTGAATTATTTTGTGCCTGAAGTCGGCAATATAACATTCACAGATCGATTCACAGCACTAAAAGGCTAAAATTGCATTTCAGATGGTGCTCGAGTTTAACACGCTAGCCCATCACCTCTGAGACCTCAAGCTCTCAAATTTGAGTCTTAGCTGTGCTATCAACCTGGCCGAGTGTCCAATTGACTATGCGTGATGGAGGAAGGATGACAGGGTTTCTCATTACTGCTGCAAATGCAACCTCTATTAACTGGTTAGAGGCGCCTGCATGTGGGTTGGATGATCACAGAATACCAATACGGCTCTCTCTGAGACTGGGATGAAAAATAGGGTGGTGCAAGTTACAATCTGGGAACTGAAAACAGTTACATACTGGAAATCCATTTTCATTTGAGTTAATTCATATGAATTGTGTATATTTATTTCTGATGTTTTATGTGTTAAATCCTAAACAGACACATTGCCGATACTAAAGATCCATTATAACCAGACAAATATAGCATGTAATTAGGACCGGTGATACAGTACACATATCGTACATAATTTACAGCATTTAACACTCTTTATCCAAAGCAACGTACTATTCTGACTGAATACAATCCAAGTACTTGAGGATTAAAGGCCTTGCTCGAGGGCTTAATATTGTCCAGGTGATGTACATGTGACGTGATATACTATATGCGGCTGCTAGGGTCCTGACATTTACCCGAAAGTTTGACCACATCACCCCTGTTCTGGAAAAACTTCATTGCCTGCCAATTTCCATGCCTATTAAATATACAATTCTGGTTCTCACTTTTAAAGCACTTCATGGTCTCGCCCCCGCCTATCTTACTAAACTTCTCACATGTCGCACACCATCACGCAGACTAAGGTCGTCAGACACAAATCAGCTTTCTGTTCCTAGATTTAGGATGTCCACTATGGGCGGCAGATCCTTCAGCGTTGCCGCCCCAACACTCTGGAACTCTCTGCCCTCGACTCTTCGCTCTATTTCTTCTCTTTCTGTTTTTAAGGTGTCTCTAAAGACCCATCTCTTCTCACAACATTTTTATTCTACTTCTTGAACTTATATTTCTAACCCATCCTCACACACTTCTGTTTGTTTTTGTTTTGTTTCCACTCGATATTACTGTACAGCGACCTTGAGCTTGGTGAAAGGCACTATATAAGTTGAACTTATTATTATTATTATTATTATTATTATATGATATATACGTGATTTGTGTTTTATACAGGTATATATTTCTTTTCATCTTACCTATATCATTGTCGTAACTTTCATCTTTGTACTGTTCGTGGATCCAGTACTTCTCCACTTCAAAAATCTGTTCACTACTGGAGTTCTGGAGCCTGAAGGTTCGGCCGAGGATTACACGCAGGCGATTTTCTGTAAACCTAAATCCATACACACAAACATACAGTGTTATGAAAACGTATTTACCCTCTTCCCAATTTCTTCTATTTTTGCATATCTGTCTGACTTAGATTCAGATCATCAAACTACATTTCATTTTAGACAAAGACCCAAGTAAACACAACATGTTTTAAATGATTTGAATCTGTACATCACTTAAATAGAGCCTGCCTGGCTATATGCAGGCAAAAAGAGATTTAAATACTGGTAAATCTACCAGGGCGGTATGGTGGCTTGGTGGGTAGCACTGTCGCCTCACAGCAAGAAGGTCCTTGGTTCGACCCTTTCTGTGTGGACTTTGCATGTTCTACCCGTGTCTGTGTGGGTTTCCTCCGGGAGCTCCGGTGTCCTCCCACAGTCCAAAAACATGCAGTCAGGTTAATTGGAGACACTTAATTGCCCTATAGGCGACCCTAATTGGATAAGAGGTTAAGAAAGTGAGTGAGTAAATCTACCAGTCTGGAAATGGTTACAAAGCCAGTGCTAAGGCCCTGGGACTCTAGAAGAACTGAAACAGTGGTGAACCTTCCCAGGAGTGGCCAGCATATCAAAATGTAATTTAATAATGCATATTCTAATTAGTTTGCACAAATGTGCAGTTTACTTTGAAGAACAACATAAAGCTCAGTCAATTTCCTAATTTGGCAAACTTAATGACTAAAAAATTGCACTTAAAATCAAATAGTGTGTACAAGACTTAAACACTGACCCCTCCTGAAAGCAGTGCGCCGCAGAGAGAACAAAGCAGGAGTCGATCAGGACACCTCCACACAGGAAGTTGTGTGATTTGGAGCGGGGCCAGTACACAGTGATGGCTGCTTGCCACGGCTGCTCTTTGATGTCACTAACCTGACCTTCAATTATCCTGAACATGGGCAAAGTCGAGGGTTTAGAAGAACGCTGACCACACGAACCTGAGTGAGAACAATGCAATTATTTATCAGTCAAGGACATTTAAATAATACAAAGTATGTCTTCTAATCATAGAACAAGCCACCACAGAGAGAATTAATCCAACTGCTTTCCTCACCTTTATTGCTGGTGCTTGTGGGTGCTCTCGGTCCAAGTGTGGTTATGGTAGAGGGTTTTCTCACTGGGAAAAAAATCATAAGTAGTTAGAAACAAACACACAGCTTTTTTCAAATGATTAAAAATAATAAAGTAAACATTTCTTAAAAACTAAAACTTAGGTGTAAAATTAATAAAATAAACAACTCTTAAAACTAAAACTTAAATGTAAAATTAATAAAAACTTCTTAAAACAAAAACCTAAATGCAAAATTAATAAAATTAACATTTCTTAAATCTAAAACTTTTAATTACAATTAATTAATTAAGTAAACATTTCTAAAAAACAAAAACTTAAATGTATAATTGATAAACATTTTTTAAAACAAATACTTAAATGTTAAATTAATAAAATATTAATTTCTTAAAATCAAAAAACTTAAATGTAAAATTAATAAAATAATAATTTCTTAAAACAAAAACCTAAAATAAACATTTCTTAAAACAAAAACTTAAATGTAAAATTAAAAAAATAAACATTTCTTAACACAAAAAGTTAAATGTTAAATTAATGAACATTTCTTAAAACTAAAACTTAAATGTAAAATTAATAAGATAAACATTTCTTAAAACTAAAAGTTAAATGTAAAATTATTAAAATAAACATTTCTTAAAACTAAAACTTAAATTGTAAATGTGTTTCTCTTTTGGCTATTTGAGTTATTAGTTTGACAATGTGAACAGTCAAGTTCCAAAATATAGAATTAAATACAGAAATAATGAGTACTTATTATAAGTACTTACAGCATTGTGGGATGTCACAACGTTCCCATGTCACCTGGGTGCCTTTATAAATGTGACACCAGGGTCCAAGATCACCGTCTGGGTTCCTAAAGGAATAAGAACAGTTCCAAATTAATAATGTACACGTTTAACCGTCTTCTAAAGTCTTCTATCAGTCCTGTTTCAGAAAGGGAGGCAATAATTTGTGCAGTAGAAATAATTAACTAGACACAAGCACAACACTGTCCAGGGTGTTTTTCTGTGCCTTGTGCCCAATGAGAGCTGGGATAGGCTCCAGCACCCCTGCGACCCTGATCAGGATAAGCGATTTAGAAAGTGAGTGAGAGTGATTTACAAAATATATTTACATTAAATATATACAGTGTATCACAAAAGTGAGTACACCCCTCACATTTCTGCAAATATTTTATTATATCTTTTCATGGGACAACACTATAGAAATAAAACTTGGATATAACTTAGAGTAGTCAGTGTACAACTTGTATAGCAGTGTAGATTTACTGTCTTCTGAAAATAACTCAACACACAGCCATTAATGTCTAAATAGCTGGCAACATAAGTGAGTACACCCCACAGTGAACATGTCCAAATTGTGCCCAAAGTGTCAATATTTTGTGTGACCACCATTATTATCCAGCATTGCCTTAACCCTCCTGGGCATGGAATTCACCAGAGCTGCACAGGTTGCTACTGGAATCCTCTTCCACTTCTCCATGATGACATCACGGAGCTGGTGGATGTTAGACACCTTGAACTCCTCCACCTTCCACTTGAGGATGCGCCACAGGTGCTCAATTGGGTTTAGTCCATCACCTTTACCTTCAGCTTCCTCAGCAAGGCAGTTGTCATCTTGGAGGTTGTGTTTGGGGTCGTTATCCTGTTGGAAAACTGCCATGAGGCCCAGTTTTCGAAGGGAGGGGATCATGCTCTGTTTCAGAATGTCACAGTACATGTTGGAATTCATGTTTCCCTCAATGAACTGCAGCTCCCCAGTGCCAGCAACACTCATGCAGCCCAAGACCATGATGCTACCACCACCATGCTTGACTGTAGGCAAGATACAGTTGTCTTGGTACTTCTCACCAGGGCGCCGCCACACATGCTGGACACCATCTGAGCCAAACAAGTTTATCTTGGTCTCGTCAGACCACAGGGCATTCCAGTAATCCATGTTCTTGGACTGCTTGTCTTCAGCAAACTGTTTGCGGGCTTTCTTGTGCGTCAGCTTCCTTCTGGGATGACGACCATGCAGACCGAGTTGATGCAGTGTGCGGCGTATGGTCTGAGCACTGACAGGCTGACCTCCCACGTCTTCAACCTCTGCAGCAATGCTGGCAGCACTCATGTGTCTATTTTTTAAAGCCAACCTCTGGATATGACGCCAAACACGTGGACTCAACTTCTTTGGTCGACCCTGGCGAAGCCTGTTCCGAGTGGAACCTGTCCTGGAAAACCGCTGTATGACCTTGGCCACCATGCTGTAGCTCAGTTTCAGGGTGTTAGCAATCTTCTTATAGCCCAGGCCATCTTTGTGGAGAGCAACAATTCTATTTCTCACATCCTCAGAGAGTTCTTTGCCATGAGGTGCCATGTTGAATATCCAGTGGCCAGTATGAGAGAATTGTACCCAAAACACCAAATTTAACAGCCCTGCTCCCCATTTACACCTGGGACCTTGACACATGACACCAGGGAGGGACAACGACACATTTGGGCACAATTTGGACATGTTCACTGTGGGGTGTACTCAATTATGTTGCCAGCGATTTAGATATTAATGGCTGTGTGTTGAGTTATTTTCAGAAGACAGTAAATCTACACTGCTATACAAGTTGTACACTGACTACTCTAAGTTATATCCAAGTTTCATGTCTATAGTGTTGTCCCATGAAAAGATATAATGAAATATTTGCAGAAATGTGAGGGGTGTACTCACTTTTGTGATACACTGTATATATATACATTTTCAGCGTAGTTAACAAATCAGATTCTTGCTTTGAGGTTAGGTTTGTATTTTTCTAGCTAAAACATTTGCCAAGGTTTGTTTTAAAACTACAATACTGTGTGTGTGTGTGTGTGTGTGTGTGTGTGTGTGTGTGTGTGTGTGTGTGTGTGTACATGCCTGCAGTGGTTGTGGCTTCCAATACCCAGTTCCCTGGCGTCTGACCTCCATGCCATATAAATCTTGTTATAAATGGCAGGTGAGTCCCATGTAAGACACTTAGCACCACTTTTACTGACCGACTGCGTTCCTCTGTAAGACTGACCAGATCCCTGGACACATTCTGCAGCAGGGACTAACAAAAACACAAGCAGAACACACAAGTGGAATTAGGATGGATGATGTGTATGTAGGTTTTTGTGTTCTGTGTTACAGGACTTGAAGTTTGAGGTGCTTGTGGTTACTTATCACATGGTTTACATTAATAATCTTATAAGAACAATTCATACTTTTGTAAGTATATATAATACACAAATGTTTTATTACCATGGTCATATATTTAGTTTATACAGCTTTCTTTTTGTATATACAGTGTATCACAAAAGTGAGTACACCCCTCACATTTCTGCAGATATTTAAGTATATATTTTCATGGGACAACACTGACAAAATGACACTTTGACACAATGAAAAGTAGTCTGTGTGCAGCTTATATAACAGTGTAAATTTATTCTTCCCTCAAAATAACTCAATATACAGCCATTAATGTCTAAACCACCGGCAACAAAAGTGAGTACACCCCTAAGTGAAAGTTCCTGAAGTGTCAATATTTTGTGTGGCCACCATTATTTCCCAGAACTGCCTTAACTCTCCTGGGCATGGAGTTTACCAGAGCTTCACAGGTTGCCACTGGAATGCTT
Source organism: Trichomycterus rosablanca (assembly GCF_030014385.1). NCBI lineage: Eukaryota > Metazoa > Chordata > Actinopteri > Siluriformes > Trichomycteridae > Trichomycterus > Trichomycterus rosablanca. The sequence goes on from NC_085994.1 coordinate 3,100,163, forward strand.
TTCCACTCCTCCATGACGACATCACGGAGCTGGCGGATATTCGAGACTTTGCGCTCCTCCACCTTCCGCTTGAGGATGCCCCAAAGATGTTCTATTGGGTTTAGGTCTGGAGACATGCTTGGCCAGTCCATCACCTTTACCCTCAGCCTCTTCAATAAAGCAGTGGTCGTCTTAGAGGCGTGTTTGGGGTCATTATCATGCTGGAACACTGCCCTGCGACCCAGTTTCTGGAGGGAGGGGATCATGCTCTGCTTCAGTATTTCACAGTACATATTGGAGTTCATGTGTCCCTCAATGAAATGTAACTCCCCAACACCTGCTGCACTCATGCAGCCCCAGACCATGGCATTCCCACCACCATGCTTGACTGTAGGCATGACACACTTATCTTTGTACTCCTCACCTGATTGCCGCCACACATGCTTGAGACCATCTGAACCAAACAAATTAATCTTGGTCTCACCAGACCATAGGACATGGTTCCAGTAATCCATGTCCTTTGTTGACATGTCTTCAGCAAACTGTTTGCGGGCTTTCTTGTGTAGAGACTTCAGAAGAGGCTTCCTTCTGGGGTGACAGCCATGCAGACCAATTTGATGTAGTGTGCGGCGTATGGTCTGAGCACTGACAGGCTGACCCCCCACCTTTTCAATCTCTGCAGCAATGCTGACAGCACTCCTGCGCCTATCTTTCAAAGACAGCAGTTGGATGTGACGCTAAGCACGTGCACTCAGCTTCTTCGGATGACCAACGCGAGGTCTGTTCTGAGTGGACCCTGCTCTTTTAAAACGCTGGATGATCTTGGCCACTGTGCTGCAGCTCAGTTTCAGGGTGTTGGCAATCTTCTTGTAGCCTTGGCCATCTTCATGTAGTGCAACAATTCGTCTTTTAAGATCCTCAGAGAGTTCTTTGCCATGAGGTGCCATGTTGGAACTTTCAGTGACCAGTATGAGAGAGTGTGAGAGCTGTACTACTAAATTGAACACACCTGCTCCCTATGGACACCTGAGACCTAGTAACACTAACAAATCACATGACATTTTGGAGGGAAAATGACAAGCAGTGCTCAATTTGGACATTTAGGGGTGTAGTCTCTTAGGGGTGTACTCACTTTTGTTGCCGGTGGTTTAGACATTAATGGCTGTATATTGAGTTATTTTGAGGGAAGAATAAATTTACACTGTTATATAAGCTGCACACAGACTACTTTTCATTGTGTCAAAGTGTCATTTTGTCAGTGTTGTCCCATGAAAAGATATACTTAAATATCTGCAGAAATGTGAGGGGTGTACTCACTTTTGTGATACACTGTATATAAAAAAAAATTTTCCTTTATGCATTTTCTCCCCTTTTTCTCCCTTTTTTAGCACGTTCAATTGCCTGATTGCGTCATGTTTCCTCTCCACCAATGCCGATCCCTACTCTGATTGAGGAGAACGAAGCTAACCCACGCCCCCTCTGACACGTGGGCAGCAGCCGTATGCATCTTATCACCTACACTTTGCCGAGTGCAGTGTAGCTCAGCACTGTGTACAGAGAGACACACCCTGACAGCACTCTTTTCTCATCTCTGTGCAGGTGCCATCAATCAGCCAGCAGAGGTCGTAATTGCATCAGTTACGAGAGAGTCTCTATCCGGCTTAATCCCACCCCTATCTGAACAAAAGACCAATTGTTGTTCATGTGGCTGTTCAGCCTAGCCGGCAGGCAAAGCTAAGATTCGATACGATGTATTCGAGATCCCAGCTCTGGTTCCAGTGTGTGTTTTTACCGCTGCGCCACCTGAGTGGCTTCATTGTTTTTTTCTGTTGTGTTTTCAAGTTTCCTTTATCTTTCTTATGAGAGCACGAACCTGTCAGAGTAAGATTTGTGTTAATTTTGAACACTCCACTAGCGGATTGTACTGACCAACTGTACTAACAGAAATCTAAGGTATTCTGTTTATATGTTATTTATTAATTTTGTCTCTAAATATGTTACTTAATACTTTAGTCCCTGAGAAGCTTCTTCACCCTTCGGATACCACACACACACCGTCAAACGGAGCACATTAAAGCCAATGAAAAAGCTACATTTTGTGTGTGTTTGTGTGTCCGAATTTGTGTGTGTTTTTTGCCTTCTTACCTGTACAGTTGGGCATAGAACAGAATTCCCACGCAAGTTGAGATCTTTTATAAACGTAACACCACGGTCTGGAGTCGCCATCGGGATTCCTAACACAGAATATATATCAAATATGTAAGAATTATCAATATGTGCAAATATAATGTTTATGATGTAAACTAGGGCAGATGGAACACCTTTATATATCATACACCGATGAGGCATAACATTATGACCACCTTTCTAATATTGTGTTGGTCCTGTCGAGGCATGGACTCCACTTGACCCCTGAAGGTGTGCTGTGGTATCTGACACCAAGATGTCAGCAGCAGATCCTTTAACTCCTGTAAGTTGTAAGGTGGGGCCTCCATGGATCGGACTTGTTTGTCCAGCTCGTCCCACAGATACTCGATTGGATTGAGATCTGGGAAATTTGTAGGCCAAATCAACACTTCAAAAGTCATCGTCGTGCTCCTCAAACCCACATTATCCTGCTAATGAAGGCCACAGCCATCAGGGAATAGCGTTACCATGAAAGGGTGAACATGGTCTGCAACAGTGCTTAGGTAGGTGCTACATGTCAAAGTAACATCCACATAAATGGCAGGACACAAGGTTTCCCAGCAGAACGTTGCCCAAAGCATCACACTGCCTCCGCCAGCTTGCCTTCTTCCCATAGTGCATCCTTGTGCCGTGTGTTCCCCAGGTAAGCGACGCACACGCACTCGGCCATCCATGTGATGTAGTACACCTTCCTCCATTGCTCCATGGTCCAGTTCCGATGCTCGCGTGTCAATTGTTGGCGCTTTCGGCGGTGGTCATAATGTTATGCGTGGTCGGTGTATATCCATTTTTTGATGAGTTTGCTTGCGTGTGTGAGTACCTGCAGTAGTTGTGATTACCCAGCCCCAGGATTCCAGCATCCGATTTCCTGGCAGTAAATTTTTTCCCTCCGAGTGCTGTCGAGTTCCAGTTGATGCACTCAGCGCCTGAGCTGGAGATGCTCCAGGTACCACGATAACCAGAGCCCTTCCCACTTACACACTTCTCGTTCAGATCTAAGTAAAACAAGCAGCGGCTCAGTAAGAGTAAAGATGCTGGACTTTAGATGTACTGTAAATAAATGTTTGTACTCACTAATCTCACACTGATCTCCAGTGAACTCTGGTGGACACAGGCAGATGAAGTCGTTGGAGTACACTGCCTCCTTACACGTGCCTCCGTTGTAACACCTTGACATATAACAAGCTAATAATCAACAGAAACAGAAGAAACAGGAAAAAATGAATGGATGGATGGATAAAAGTAATGCATGAATTAATAAAGGACAGAAAAATAAGGTAGAAATTATACTTTTAATGTATATTTTGCACTGTAATGAACACAAGGGCTTATGAGACTTTAATAACGTATGTTTGTGTGTATTACAGGACAGAGGAATAGGTCGGACATTATTTTATTGAAGACAGAATCCAGAACCAAAGTTCATGAACCAGGCAAAATTCAGAACCAGAATAAGAACTGGATTAGACTACACAGACAAAAACAATCCAAACAAACAGAAGCCAGGTCTGCCCAAGCTCTCTGACCGCAGTGGACTCCACATCCATACAGTGGTCTAACAAACACACATACACACACACACACAGAGAGAGAGAGAAGACAAAGACAGTCAAACATAAATGTTTTGACTACATATGGATAGATAGATAGATAGATAGATAGATAGATAGATAGATAGATAGATAGATAGATAGATAGACAGACAGACAGACAGACAGACAGACAGACAGACAGACAGACAGACAGACAGACAGAACTGGATTAGACTACACAGACTAAAACAACCCAAACAAACAGGACTGGATATAAAACATGATACTAATATACAGACTTAAACACGACAAACTAACAAGACTAGGAATTAAGCACAATACTTGACAAGAATACATTTGTGTGCATTTTTCAGTAGCAACAGCAATACTCAGTCCCAAACAGGGGTACGAATAGACTAAACTAATTATCAGTACAATAGAACACAGGTAAAAACAATCTGTGAAGCACTGCCATGGAAATTATAGCACATCAAGGGAGACTGAAGAGGTTGTCACAGTACCCCTCTTCTTAATGTGCGACTCCCGACAATGGGGACACGAGCCCTGGCGTCCCCAGAAGCATCACCCCAGAGGATTTACCCTATGACCGGACGGAAAACAGGACTAACAGACAGGTTATGACCAGTAACAGGACTAATGTACTGGCTGAAAACTGGAGTGCTGGGCGATTTTCACGATTAATTCGGTTAATTCGAATTAACGTTTTCACACAATGTTAGAAATGTGACAATCGAGATTAAAATACCAGCAAAAGCTATTCTCACAGGCCATCTCTCACAGGTCTGTGCGCTAACCTCAGTCTTGTGCGGAAGAAAAAATAGCACACCCAGGATAATGAGTTGTTTGTGAGCTATTCTTAAAAAGGATAGAGCTAATTAAGATTTCTATTTTGTTTGAATTATTGTTATAATTTTTGATACAAATTTTGTGTTTTATATATATATATACGTATCCAATTGCCTGATTGTGTCATGCTTTCTCTCCACCAATCCCTGCTCTGATTGAGGAGAACGAAGCTAACCCACGCCCCCTCCGACACGTGGGCAGCAGCCGTATGCATTTTGTCACCTACACTTTGACGAGTGCATATGCGGATCAACACTGTGTACGGAGAGACACACCCTGACAGCACTCTTTTCCTGTCTCTGTGCAGGCGCCTTCAATCAGCCAGCAGAGGTCGTAATTGCATTTGGTATGAGAGAGACCCTATCCGGCTTTTTTAATATCCCACCCCTATCTGAACAACAGACCAATCGTTGTTCATGTGGCACCTCAGCCCGGCTAACTAACATAGACAGAACTGAGGAACTGGTTGGGACCAGAAACCTGACTGAAGGACTGACTGGGCATGTAGACAGGACTGAAGAATTGGCCCGGATTACACTGGCAAGTTGGCAAACTGTCCAGAAGGTGACCTAAGCAAATCAACGTCTCTTGTGAACCCCAGTGAAGGCTAAATGAACTCTCTAGGCACAGACTGGAGCAGCATGAAGCATGTCAACATCTTTGCATGAAGCAGAGCGACGCCCCATACAAAACAGCATGAGGTGGAGCGGCATCTTCGCCTACAACAGCATAAAGCAGACCGATGCCCTGACCTGAAACAGCATGAGGTAAAGTGAAGTCCTTAGCTGACACAGATATGATCAAGTTCATGTCAAGACTAGAAAACTAGGCCAACTCTTTCAGCCTAAAAGATCCTGATGCTGCCGTCAGAATCCTGCTGCTTGGCCATTAAGAGCTCAGAGGCCCCCCAAATTGTTTTGAGGTTGATACCAGTTTGGACTACAGGATTGGGCAGGCTTCTGTAGACTAAAATGTCCAGTATCTCAGCCAAATGTGCAGCCTGGCTGCCCACGCAGAAAAAATAATCTTGGGTCAGGAAGGGGTTCGAAACATGAAAATTCCTGAGCATGGCAAACGTAATGTCAAGGCAGGAGGCCTTTACAGATAAGCCTTGGAAACAAAGACTCTACTCTCTCCTTCTCAGTAGGTTCAGGTTCCAACACATACATGAGATAATTATCAAACTGTAGCATGAGCGTCTCTGGTGAGATTGCTACACCGTTAGAAGGTTCTGGAGCAGACAATGGAGAGCAGAGAGCAAATTCCACTGAGTCAAACTCTGGCGTAGACATTAAACATAAACAGGGGCTTACTGGACCTCCCTGAAGAAACATGAGCGCAACCAAACAAAGAGTCGTTATCTGAAAAATGTGAATCCATTCCTAAAAAATGTCAGCTCAGCTTATATACATATACTGTCACTCACTGGTGATGGGTATGTAATGACATCGTACTCTTCCTCTTATAGCACAGCGGCAGTACTCGACTTTTTGACCTCTCCATCGAAGCCAGGTTTGTCCTAGTTCTCTGACCGCAGTGGACTCCACGTCCATACATTGGTCTAACACACACACACACACACACACACACACACACACACACACACACAGAGAAAAAGAGAAAACAAAGACAGTCAAACATAAATGTTTTGACTACATATAGATAAATAGCTAATAAACAATATATACACCAATCATCCATAACATTAAAACTACCTCCTTGTTTCTATACTCACTGTTCATTTTATCAGCTCCACTTTGTACTTCTACAATTACTGACTGTAGTCCATCTGTTTCTCTTTTTTACTTTTTTAACCTGCGTTCACCCTGTTCTTCAATGGTCAGGACCCCCACAGGACCACCACAGAGTAGGTATTATTTAGGTGGTGGATCATTCTCAGCACTGCAGTGACACTGACATGGTGGTGGTGTGTTAGTGTGTGTTGTGCTGGTATGAGTAGATCAGACACAGCAGCGCTGCTGGAGTTTTTAAATACAGTGCCCACTCACTGTCCACTCTATTAGACACTCCTACCTAGTTGGTCCACCTTGCAGATGTAAAGTCAGAGACGATCGCTCATCTATTGCTGCTGTTTGAGTCGGTCATCTTCTAGACCTTCATCAGTGGTCACAGGACGCTGCCCACGGGGCGCTGTTGGCTGGATATATTTGATTGGTGGACTATTCTCAGTCCAGCAGTGACAGTGAGACAACACACTCTAACACACCACTACCATGTCAGTGTCACTGCAGTGCTGAGAATGATCCACCACTTAAATAATACCTGCTCTGTGGTGGTCCTGACCATTGAAGAACAGCATGAAAGGGGGCTAACAAAGCATGCAGAGAAACAGATGAACTACAGTCAGTAATTGTAGAACTACAAAGTGCTCCTATATGGTAAGTGGAGCTGATAAAATGGACAGTGAGTGTAGAAACAAGGAGGTGGTTTTAATCTTATGGCTGGTCAATGTATATATATAAAATGTGTACTATTAATTGTTAATAGTACTATAATCGGAAATGTAATCCTAAAGTTTCAGTATAAGAATATTGAGAGTTTGTGAATAACCTCTGTATCCTCGTGTTCCTCTCGTCTCTCTAAAAAGAACCATCTGAAAACAAGAGACAGAAAGCATTGCTATGGTCACTTACATATTAGTCATTATTACATGAACTGGAGAGTTAACCCAACCAGTATCACTGAGTGTGGTTCCACATACACTTACCATATCAGCTAAAGAGCTACAGAAGAACAGCACAACCGGCAGCAATCTCGTAATTACATTCATACTTTCACACGGGATTCACGACAAACTAAAAGACAGAAAGAAGCAGGTTATTTAAAAAGGGTTCAAATAATGGATAAACTGTATGAAGAGGGCACAAATCTACCAAGAATGACTGAAATTAGTCTCTCAGTAGGGTTCAAGTGTGGTTTTTTAACAGAACCACAAATTATACAATCACATGTACATCAGAAAGAAGAAAAAATAGTTGTTTGCGTTTTAAATTCAATCGAATATGCTAACACATATTATATATGGCATGAGACTAAGTAGGTCACTATACAGAGACTAAGCAGGAACATCAATTGGTTCTTATTCCCATAAGGATGTTTGGGAAATCTGTTAATGTGTTCCTTGGTCCTGAAAATAACACAAATATAATATAAAAACACTGAAATAAAAAGCTGATTCTACAAATTCTCAGAAGCTCGAGCTGTGACACAAGTTTAAAAGTGAAACAGGGAGGAAAATCCAGATAAACACAGATACATGTGGAGCTTTCAGACTGGATTTTACTGTTATTCCACACAAATGCAGATTCGTCTCATGTTCACACTTCAATGACGTTTTATCGAACCGTTCAAGCCAAGCACTGAACACTGAGCTGTTCATTGTTCATTTGAAATTAAATAAAAACTTTTTTTTTAAATCAAACTGAACATGTTGAGTTTAAGGTACAAATGTCTCGACGAAGGGCATTGAGTTTTAAAGATTTTGAGTTTAGGGGACGTTGAGTTACAAGATACCACTGTATTTACTTTACCATATTCAAGTCTTGGTAGTGTTCTTGTTTCAAGTACAAAAGTTCCACCACATTTCCTCTATACACTATGCATTTGCATCTCTCAAATCACTTATTATGTACACACCCTGGCAAAAACTGGGCCAAACAAAAAACGGAACCAATATTTTTTTAAAAATACCAAACCAGATAATCTCATATTGGAGAATTTTGAACACAAACACACGTTATTTTAAATGTATGATATGTGTTAAATGTATTTCTTACTGAGATGTACTGTACATGTTACACATATAACACATATCATACATTCAAATCTTCTCATTAATTTATCTTTGCATAAAAGAACTACTAACTACTGACTAAATGACTTTCTTTGTTTTCAACTTTTCCCAACAGTTCACTGCAGCAACAAGCAGCTACGAGCGAATGTTGGAACAGGTCTTAGGAGTGCATTTACTGACAAAGACCATTAAAGGGATTTTTTGGCCAGTAGTGCGTGTATATACAGTACATACTATATACAAATGTGAACAGATAGTAACAAAAAAAAAAACATCATCAAAACAGTAAGGGACCCACTAACTCTTCTTCCAAACCTTTTATTGTAAACACACTCGTATATCTAATCTGAACACACACACCCAAGCTACAGCTCCAATGCTTTCTATTTTTTAAGATTCATTTAAGAAGTGACAAGAACTGCAATCCAAAATATCGAACAACTAAAACAAACACTTATATGCTTTATAACACAAAAACACACCCAAGCCTTTAAACAGCACTAATATACTGACTGAGCAGAACAAATGGAAAGAGGCAATCCTATCAGTTAAAACAGTGGCTCCCAAACTCTTTCTGCAGGGCCCGTCTTTGGCAGATAAGACTATTTTCGAGCCCCCAGTCCAACACACATGTGCACGTCCTTTCCTTTCAAACTGCACTAGAGTTTATTTTAAACACTGTGACCCATACAATGGACTGCAATTTCTTATCAAACAAAACAAAAATAAAGTGATACATAACCTTTACACTGGAATTATTACAACTGACATAAATTATGTATTTTAATTTTTTACTGTCCCAACATATTTTCATAAAATGTATGAAAATCAGCTCCCTGACAGAGAAAAAAAGTAAATCCTGAACATTCACTCTACAAAAATGACACCTTTATTCCCCACATGCTTTACATTTAGCTGGAAGGCCTCTCACATGCCTCATTCATTTGCATTGCTGCCCCCCCCCCAGGAGGGGCGCCACCCACTTTGGGAACCACTTAATTAGGGCATGTAACCAGTACCTACCTGTCCTGAGTTAGGGCATGTAACCAGTACCTACCTGTCCTGAGTAAGGGCATGTAACCAGTACCTACCTGTCCTGAGTAAGGGCATGTAACCAGTAACTACCTGTCCTGAGTTAGAGCATGTAACCAGTACCTACCTGTCCTGAGTAAGGGCATGTAACCAGTACCTACCTGTCCTGAGTAAGGGCATGTAACCAGTACCTACCTGTCCTGAGTAAGGGCATGTAACCAGTAACTACCTGTCCTGAGTTAGAGCATGTAACCAGTACCTACCTGTCCTGAGTTAGAGCATGTAACCAGTACCTACCTGTCCTGAGTAAGGGCATGTAACCAGTAACTACCTGTCCTGAGTTAGAGCATGTAACCAGTACCTACCTGTCCTGAGTAAGGGCATGTAACCAGTAACTACCTGTCCTGAGTTAGGACATGTAACCAGTACCTACCTGTCCTGAGTTAGGGCATGTAAGCAGTAACTACCTGTCCTGAGTAAGGGCATGTAACCAGTACCTACCTGTCCTGAGTTAGGACATGTAACCAGTACCTACCTGTCCTGAGTAAGGGCATGTAACCAGTAACTATCTGTCCCGAGTTAGGGCATGTAACCAGTACCTACCTGTCCTGAGTAAGGGCATGTAACCAGTAACTACCTGTGCTGTCATGAATGTAACTAAAGTGTGTAAAACATAACATAGGGCTGTTGTAGCCTAGTGGTTAAGGTACAGGACTAATATCAAAAGGTTGTCGGTTCAAGCCCCACCAATGCCAGGTTGCCACTGTTGGGCCCTTGAGCAAGGCCCTTAACCCTCAATTGCTTAGACAGTCTACTGTCACAGTATTGTAACTTGCTTTGGATAAAAAGCTTCTGCTAAATGCGGAAAAAGTAAACGTAAATGCAAGTGTTAGAAAAACTGGTACAAGAGAGGACCGTAGCAGCTGTACATTCCAAGGGACCCTTGGTACGTCTACAAACGTCTCTGTCGGGTGAACGCTACCTGTGTGCCTCCTTTCTGACCAGTTATACCCGTTCATGTCCTGCATTCATTCTGATGGGGTTTGGCCTCTTGGCCACACACGTCTAGAGATGCCAAATTATGGTTGGAGGAGCACTCCTGAGTTTGGGGTTTTGCCATTACCACTTAAGTGATGTTATTGAAGACATCTGGGATGCAATGCAAAAGGCACAGGAATTCTAAACCTCGTAATACAACAGAATTGTGGACCGTTCTGCAGATATAAAGTGTTTATTTCCGCAAGCTGGAGGAGTCCAGAAGGCAAGGAAAACTGGTACGACAGGGGACTCTAGCGGCTGGTGGTGGTTCCATAATGCCATGGGGATTGTTTACCTGGCATTCCATCAGACCCTCGGTATGTCTACAAACGTTGCGATGGGTAAACACTGTGTGTCTCCTTTCTGACCAGTTACACTCGTTTACGTCCTGCATTCATTCTGATATATTTGGCCTTTTCTAGCAGCACAATGCAACACCACACGACTAGAGACACCAAATTAGTGACCACAGAAGTGACCAGATCTCAACGTTATCGAAGACATCTGGGATGCCATGCAACATGCTATGGAACACAGAAATCCTACACCCCAGAGTACGACAGAATTGTGGACCGTTCTGGAGGAAGTATGGTGTGTATTTCTGCAAGCTTGAGAAGTCTATGTCCTGTATTTCTGCAGTCCTACGCTCCCGTTGGGGACCCACCAAGTATTAGACTGATGTTCCAGTTTTTCTGGCACTTCAGTGTAAACTACTATACATTTTTTTTGCATTGTCCTCCCCAATCTATAGCTGTATCAAATTACCCTAATGCATTACGCTTCCTCTCTACCGATGCTGATCCCCACTGCTGATTTACAAGAGCGAGACCGACACGCCCCCTCCGACACGTGTGCAGTAGCCGACTGCATCTTTTCCCCTGCACGAGGCGAGTTCATATGTGGATCAGCTTTGTGTACGGACAGTCACACCCTGTCCACATTATTCACCGACTCCATCAATCAGCCAGCAGAGGCCGTAATTGCATCAGTAATGAGGTCCCAGGTCCGGCTTACCCACCCTGTATGAACAACAAGCCAGTCGTTGTTCATGTAGCCGCCCAGCCCAGCCGGATGGCAGAGCTGAGTTTCGAACCGATGAGTTTGAAACGTCAGCTCTGGTGTGCTAGTGTGTTTTACCTCTAGAAAATATTTATACGAGGGATCTTCAAAAAGTTTCCACACTTTTATATTGTGGTTATAAGCGGTGAGGGTGTTGTAGGAGGAGGAGTAATCGGTCGTGTCTGAGAGACGCTTAGTCCAGATTTAGCTCCATCTGATTTCCACCTTTTTGGATGCTCAAAGAAGCTTTAAGAGGAAGAAGATTTTCATGTGATGATGATGTGAAAGCAGCGCTGCATCAGTTAAAAAAAGTGAAGAACCCTCGTACAAACATATATGATATTTCAAATTACTGCCACCGTCAAAGGCACAGACTAAACAGAATGAAAGTCATATAATTTTGTCAGAGCAGTAAAAGTGAGACGTGTTTCTGCAGAAACTCTGGGTTTGGAATTCCCTAAAACCAGAATCCTTTCCATGAATCTAGGTCACACAATGGCTGCTTTTTTTACTCAGTCTCTGAGTCACTAGTTCAGTGTTACTCATGCATTCAAAGATCACACACACACACACACACACACACACACACAGAGGCTCAAATATCAGCAACAATAGTCGAACTCCTCCCTGTCGAAATCTTCTCATGTTACCAGTGACTGACTGACTAAACACCATGTATGTGTCTGTTTCTGTGCACACTATATGGCCAAAAGTATTGGGACACCTGACCATGAGCTTGTTGGACATCCCATTTCAAAAACAAGTGGTATAACAACAGAGCGACCACTGTGTCTTTTCATCTATGACACAAGACTTTGAAGTGGTGTGTGTCTGTGGGAATTTGTTCCCATTTAATAAAAAGAGCATTAGTACAGCTGGGCATTGATGGTGGTCAAGAAAGCCTCAGTTGACGTTCCAGTTCATTCCAGAGCTGTTGAGTGAGACTGAGGTCAGGGCTCTGTGCCGGACACTGGGGTTTCTCTAAACTGAGCTTCTACTTCTCTGGGAAGGCTCTCTACAAGATTTTGGCATGTGTCTGTGGGAATTCATCCAGAAGAGCATGTGTGAGGTCAGACACTGATGTTGGAAGAGAGAACCTGGCTCGCAATCTATGTTCGAGTTCATCGGCCGCTCAGGTGGCGCAGCTGTAAAAACACACGCTGGAACCAGAGTTGGGATCTCGAATACATCGTATCGAATCTTAGCTCTGCCTGCCGGCTAAGGCTGAGCAACCACATGAACAACGATTGGCCTGTTGTTCAGATATGGGCGGGATTAAGCCGGATGGGGTCTCCCTCTCATGACTGGTGCAATTACAACCTCTGCTGGCTGATTGATGGCGCCTGCACAGAGATGAGAAAAGAGTGCTCTCAGGGTGTGTCTCTCCGTACACAACGCTGAGCTGCACTGCACTCGTCAAAGTGTAGGTGATAAGATGCATACGGCTGCTGCCAACGTGTCGGAGGGGGCGTGGGTTAGCTTCGTTCTCCTCAATGAGAGCGGGGATCGGCATTGGTGGAGAGGAAGCATGACGCAATCGGGCAATTGGACGCACTAAAAAGGGAGAAATAGAGAAGAAAATGCATAAAGAAAATATATATATGTTCGAGTTCATCCCAAAGGTGTTCAATGTGGTTAAGGTCAGGGGTCTGTGCATTCTAGTCAAGTTATTCCACACCAAACTCACCCAACCATGCCTTTATGGACCTTGCTTTAACTAGCACTGGGACACAGTCATAATGGAATAGAAAACGCCTTTCCAAATAGTTCTCACAAAGTTGGACACATACAATGCTACATAATTTCTTGGGATGCTGAAGCATTAAGGTGTGCGGTTTAAGGTTTTTCTTAACAGGTAACGTTCTCCTGGCATTCGCCCATCCCAGACTTGTCCATCTGCCTGCTAGTCACTCAACAAAACACGTTTCCACTGCTCCAGAGTCCAGTGGTGGCATGCTTTACACGACTCTATCCAACGCTTGGCGTTGGATTATAATTAGTGATTTAAGACTTGATTGCAGCTGCTCAGCAAAGCAAATCCACGCCATGAAGCTCCCGGCGCACATTATTTGTGCTGATCTTGATGCCTGAGTAGAGTTTACTGAGTCAGCAGTGTTGGCACTTCTTTGTCTCAGCACTTGGCAACCAGTTCAGTAACTTTATATGGTCTGTGGTTCCTAAACGCTTCTACTTTTCAGTATTAACATGCACAGTTGGTCGTGGCATATCTAGGAGGGAAGAAAATTCCACAAACCAACTTGTTGCAGTCTTATTACAGTGCCACGCTTGATTTCAGTGAGCTCATTAGAATGATTCATTCTATCACACCTGTTTGTAAAGACAGACTGCATGGTGAGGTGCTTGATTTTATACCTGTGGCAATGGGGCTGAATGAAAACACCTGAATTCAATGATTAAAGTCGTGTTTATACTTGTATTTCAGTTTCCTTGGTCAGGACTAGTGCTGGGAGGTATGACGGTACATTCAGTATACCGTTTTGGATTTTTCAAATACCTACATACCGTAGCACAGTTAATACAACAGCTGTAGGCCTCAGTAGGCAGCAAATCATATAATATTCTTCCACAGACAGTTGAGAAAGAAGCTTTCAGAGCAATAATTAAAACTCTGGATTCCAGGTTTGTCTTACAGGGCGAAAATACTTCAGCTCAGTCGCTAAACCAACGTTATAAGTGACCTGGAAGCGGAGAGATCTAAAGTCGTCCACTTTTCTACAACATACCAGTGGTCAAGTCGTACAGCTGAGTTTGCAAACGTGGTTTTATTTGTTAAAGTGAGAGCTCAGGGTAATAATATAATACTTAAATATTAAATAAACAATAACATTTATATTTATTGCAACTGTTTCATGTGTACTGATTCCATCATATATTGTGTCATTTTGTTGGGGCTGAGCAAAACTAATAGTCCTCAAAACCTTCATTATATACACTGATCAGCCATAACATTAAAACCACCTCCTTGTTTCTACACTCACTGTCCATTTTATCAGCTCCACTTACTCCCACTACTGACTGTAGTCCATCTGTTTCTCTGCATGCTTTGTTATCCCCCTTTCATGCTGTTCTTCAATGGCCAGGACCCCCACAGGACCACCACAGAGCAGGTATTATTTAAGTGGTGGATCATTCTCAGCACTGCAGTGACACTGACATGGTGGTGGTGTGTTAGTGTGTGTTGTGCTGGTATGAGTGGATCAGATACAGCAGCGCTGCTGGAGTTTTTAAACACCTCACTGTCACTGCTGGACTGAGAACAGTCCACCAACCAAAAACATCCAGCCAACAGCGCCCCGTGGGCAGCGTCCTGTGACCACTGATGAAGGTCTAGAAGATGACCGACTCAAACAGCAGCAATAGATGAGCGATCGTCTCTGACTTTACATCTACAGGGTGGACCAACTAGGTAGGAGTGTCCGATAGAGTGGACAGTGAGTGGACACAGTATTTAAAAATTCCATCAGCGCTGCTGTGTCTGATCCACTCATATCAGCACAACACACACTAACACACCACCACCATGTCAGTGTCACTGCAGTGCTGAGAACAATCCACCACCTAAATAATACCTGCTCTGTGGGGGTCCTGTGGGGGTCCTGACCATTGAAGAACAGCATGAAAGGGGGCTAACAAAGCATGTAGAGAAACAGATGGACTACAGTCAGTAATTGTAGAACTACAAAGTGCTTCTATATGGTAAGTGGAGCTGACAAAATGGACAGCGAGTGTAGAAACAAGGAGGTGGTTTTAATGTTATGGCTGATCGGTGCATTATTGAGACACACCTCTCAGGCTGTGTTTATACTTGTCAGCTTATATACGTATATAAACTGTAAGACAGCAAGCAAATTACAAATAAGAGGGAGATGGGAGGAATTATTTGCACCTAATAGCAATGAATGAGTTATGAGTAATCAGTTACAACACATAAGCATCAGAATAAGTCACATCACTGAAACTGAAACTAAAATAACATATCTTTAATCTAATACTAACCCTGATCTTGGTCCAGTTGGAGAAGATCACTGTTGTGGGGCAAATTCATTTGTTTTCTGACTTTCTATAGAGCTGATTGATGACAACACAGGAAACGGCACCAGCTGACTCAGAACTACTATTGACTGGGAACGTATCTTAACATAAAGCGAGTCTATTAACTGCAGACAAAGCCAGCGTCTAACAGCGTGGCACAAAAGTGCTGGCAAGCAGATGAACAGACTCTGACACACCAGCTATAAACCACACGCGAGGATTGATGAAGCTGTAAGAAAGAGCACGTCCTGTACATCACTTGTTTTACGTATTTTCTGTAATGATTAAAAGGTTGGTTTTATTTCCTCACTTGAGAAGGAGTAGCACTGATAGTGGGCCCCTCAGATGATATAAGCAGGGTGGACTGCAACTCCTCCAGCAATTAGGAGCTGCTCACGTCATTACTGAGATAGACAAACACGTGTTCGCTTAGGTTCCAGGCCAAGTGATGCATGCGTAGCCTCAGGAAATGCATTTCAAGAGAAATATAGGTCTAAACTGAGCAAGACAGATGTGTGTGTGTGTGTGTGTGTGTGTGTGTGTGTTTGTCAGAGAGAGAAAAAAACAAGAACCAGATGACAAAAAGGTGAACAGGCAAAATAAATAATATGACCAAAAGAATATAATAAGTATAGTATAGCTGAGGCTTAACAAGATCTGCATGAAATGTATAACCCGGCATATAAAATATGCAAGATTATCCAAATAAACCTGCAGCTAGTTGAAGAAAATGTGGTCATTCGGGTTTATTTTGTTTATTATTATCAGAGATGTTCACAAGTCACAAAATACGAGTCCGAGTTGAGTCACGAGTCTTTAGACAAGTCAAGTCAAGTCATGAGTCAATATAATATACACAAAACATATATTGAAAATGTAGCGCAGAAATAAACAAATAATCTGTAAATTCAGATAAAAAACAACAACAGATTAGCGACTGTATTTAGCTGTTTTACTTCGTGCCTTTACTTTCCTAGGTACCAGTTAAAAGCTTAGACTGACATTTTGTTTTCATTGCAAATTACGGCGCAGCGGCCAAAATCCCAAACAGCAAAAAAATCCATAACCGCTGCTTACCTTAGCTTATGTTCTTCCAGATGCTATTGAATTTATAACTGTGTCCCATTAGGAATAAAATCTGTTATTTTGTAAATGTGCTTATAATTAAAAACCTCCAAACTTTTCCCGGTTGTGAAGTAAAACAGGAAGTCGTTAGAAAGCCGATCGAGCGTTTCATTACCACGTCATCTGTGTGACGCAAACTGAATAAATACAAATAACAGCATTTCTTACTAACAATTACAATCAGAAGCTCTGATTGGTTCAGAAAGCGGTTCTTAAAATCATTAGCGGCAATTCTGTAGAAGCGTTCCATTTACCCCGGTTGTTCCTGTGAAGTGCACTACGTAGGGTATTCCACCATTTTAAGTAGGGAACGATGCTTCATCACTACGCCGGAAGCTGGAACATTTACCCATTGCGTGCGTTGTGGGTTAAGACAGCCGGAGCGTTATTATTATTAGAGAGAAGAAAATGACACGATCAGAATGATATCGGATCATATATATATATATATAATTGTCACACGTAACTAATGTTGCTGACTTTTGCTGTCCACAAGTCATTTTTTGCGAGTCACGAGTCGAGTCTGAGTCATTTGTGTGCGACTTACGTGCCATCTCTGATTATTATAAGCTCAGCATATACAGGCAAAGAAAATAGTCAAATGTTTGGACAAACCTGATCAACTATGTGAATCACCCACCCTGATCACACATCAGTGACATTTACACAACCAGATGTAGGGAAAGAGCCACCTGCATCCTCCGTGACCCCACCCACCCCGCACAAGGACTTTTCACCCCCCTTCCCTCCGGAAGGAGGCTGCGCTGCATCCAGGTAAAAACATCTAGACTGAAAAACAGCTTCTACCCGGATGCAGTCAGACTGTTGAACTCTTCTACTCCCCATATACTGAACATCTTATCAACACAAACGACCATACTGGACATAACTGGCACACTGTCACTTTGACAATCTTGGGATTGTTGCTGCTAGTTTTTGCTGCTACACCTTTTGCAATCATGCACTTTAGTAAACATAAGCTGCTGCAGTTGTTGTGCAATACTTGTAAACTTTGTACTTGTACTCTTTTTTAGTTTCTCAGTTTGTTCTAAATTTTTATTACTTATCTTAGTTTATTCTATATTATTCTATATTTTATTCTATTTTATTTTCTTCACGTCACACACACCGAGACCTGGGAAACTGTATTTCGTTCTATCATGTATTTGACAATAAAGCTGAGTCTGAGTCTGAGTCTGAATAAAAAAATAACAGCCAAACAGTTAACAGGAAATATGCCAAAATGACCATCACTGCTTTAAAAACATTCAATTTAATTGAGTTTTTAACATTTTTAACACATATTTCATTACAGACCGCTAAGTAGCATCAAAAATCATTATCTGAAGATTAAAGCATTTTTATGAAAGAATTATAAACAGGCTCGGTGGGTAGCACTGTTGCCTCACAGCAAGAAGGTCCTGCGTTCGATCCCCAGGCGGGGCGATCTGGGTTCTTTCTGTGTGGAGTTTGCATGTTCTCCCCGTGTCTGTGTGGGTTTCCTCCGGGAGCTCCGGTTTCCTCCCACAGTACAAAAACATGCAGTCAAGTTCATTGGAGACACTGAATTATTGTGTGTGTGTGTGTGTGTCTGCCCTGCAATGGACTGGCACCCCGTCCATGGTGTTACTGTGTGCCTTGCACCCATTGAAAAGCTGGGGTAGCCTTGCACCCATTGAAAAGCTGGGGTAGCCCCCGCCCCTCCCCCCCCCCCCCATTTATTGTCTGTTTTCAGGAACTTTATCCTATTCTGGGTTGCGGTGGGTATGATTCACTGGGCGAATGGACATGTTGCCAGTCCATCACAGGCTAAACACCCCCACACACACACACATTCACACACAAGGGTAATTTTAGTGTCTAATTAACATGACTGCATGTCTTTGCACTGTGGAAGAAAACCCACACAGACACGTGGCGAACATGCAAACTCCACACAGAAAGGACCTGTTCCGTTCCACCTGGGAATCAAACCCAGGACCTTCTTGCTGTGAAGCAGAGGTGCTACCCACCAAGCCACCGTGCCACCATAATTAAAACAACAATATTATATATTATCAGATATTTAAATAAACCAACCGTCTCAATTAACTTCCATTCTTCTATTGAACCCTAACACTATTGAAGAAATCTTAAGAAATGATTAAAATTGGGTTATGTTTAACAAACTTAGCATTCTTTAAAGTGAACTGTGTTAAATTAAATTAAATAATTAAGAGATTAAAATAAATCTCTAAAATTGGTCCTAGTCATTTTACGCTTTTACTCAAGTAAATAAAGAATACAGTGGTACCTTGTAACTCAACGTCCCCTAAACTCCAAATCTTTGAAACTCA
This sequence comes from Trichomycterus rosablanca, assembly GCF_030014385.1. Classification (NCBI taxonomy): domain Eukaryota; kingdom Metazoa; phylum Chordata; class Actinopteri; order Siluriformes; family Trichomycteridae; genus Trichomycterus; species Trichomycterus rosablanca. The sequence goes on from NC_085994.1 coordinate 3,119,185, forward strand.
ACCTCCTTTCGTCGAGAAATGTGTGCCCTTAAACTTAACGTGTTCAATTTGTTTTTTCTTAAAATGTATTTAGTTAATTTCAAATTAACATTGAACAGCCACTTTGTTCAGTGCTCGGCTTGAGCGGTGCAGTAAAACGTCATCAAAGTGTGAATATGAGACGAATCTGCATTTGTCTGGAATAACCATCAGATCCAGTGTTACAGCTCCACATGTATCTGAGTTTATCTGGATTTTCCTCCCTGTTTCACTTTTAAACTTGTGTTACAGCTCGAGCTTGTGAGAAATTGTAAGAATCAGAATCAGCTTTTTCTTTCAGTTTTTTTATATTATATTTGTGTTATTACAACCCGATTATTTTACATTAGCTTAAAAAATATTAACAGGTTTCCCAAACAGCCTTATGGGAAAAATACCTTGAAACTCAACGTCTTTTAAACTCAATGCCACTCACAGAACCAATTGACGTTGAGTTTCAAGGTACCGCTGTACCTTCTAGCTTCTATTTTAGTAAGCATGAATTCGGACAGAATAGTCATCAGCATACACCTTATAAATAAAATACAATATACAATATAAGGTTTACGTTTGTGTGCATGTCAGTGTGTTTTGCCAATGTGCATCCATCGTCCGAAATAATATACACGTCCAGTGAAAAATAATCTCATGATGCTGCTTACAGCTTCTCACTGTTCACAAATAATCCAACATACTTTAATAAAATAATAAGGAAACCTGCCAGTGGATGATAATGATTAGGTATAAATTACTCTAATGTTAAAATAAGAAATAACAGGGTAAGCACGAGTTGAAACAGAAGAAAAAAGCCGGTGCCTTACCTCAGTTCTGCGTCCTTCCTCTAAAGGTGCGTAAAAGTGACTCTGATCCGCAGACAGACGCGCTCGTCTTTGGGTTTGAACCGAGGAAGTCGGAGTATTTATCACAGCCCCGTCCTACACAGTACACAGAGAGGAGGAAGGGAGTCACTCTGTTAATGATGCTGTGTCCTGGGCGGAGTTTAAATAAGCCTGTTCTAAAGCAAAGGGGTCTGGAGTTAGGGTTTAGACTAAATTTGGGTTTAAGTAATATTGGCGTAGAGTAATACCAGTATATGTAAAGATTTTAAAGGGTTTTGTGTAAAGTTTACACTAGCTAGTACTCTGGTTTTCATTTCTTAAAATAGATTAAAAAACAACCTGCATCTTGTTTTAACAGCACAACCTCACTCACTTTCTTAACCGCTTATCCAATCAGGGTCGCGGTCGGTGCTGGAGCCTATCCCTTGTGCCTAGCTTTTCAATAGGCACAAGGCACACAGTAACACCCTGGATGGGGCACCAGTCCATCACCCTGGATGGGGCAGACACCAACACACACAAATACACACACCCATTCACCTATAGGGCAATCCAGTGTCTCCTGCATTCCTGCATGTTTTTGGACTGTGGGAGGAAACTGGAGCACCCGGAGGAAACCCATGCAGAAAGGACCCGGACCGCCCCGCCTGGGGATCGAACCCAGCACCTTCTTGCTGTTAGCACAATCTGTGTTTTTTTATTATTATTATTATTTAAAACAGTAGACCTGAAAAGTTTTAATGTACTGTACCAGTTTAATTAACTTTAATTTAGATATAATTGAATTAATTAATAGGTGCCTTCACATTACAAATATTAAACATTGGGAATGACGTTTGTTAACTTGCCCTTAAAAAAAAAACAGGTTTTAATGATCAGTTTACCTAAAAGTTTTAATAAAAGGAATTAACTAACCACCTAAAAATCTCCACTATTTAATTATTGTATTTCAAACTTTCCTTTATATTACAGTTTCCAGTGATAAAATTTTTATACGTACATACAATTTTAATTAACAACTAATTGAGATGGGAGGCACAGTGGCTCAGTGGGTAGCACTGTCGCCTCACAGCAAGAAGGTCCTCGGTCCGAGTCCTTTCTGTGTGAAGTTTGCATGTTCTCCCCGTGTCTATGTGGGTTTCCTCCGGGGGCTCAGGTTTCCTCCCACAGTCCAAAAACATGCAGACAGGTTAATTGGAGATACTGAATTGCCCTATAGGTGAATGTGTGTGTGTGTGTGTGTGTGTGTGTGTGTGTGTCTGCCCTGCAATGGACTGGCACCCCGTCCAGGGTGCTACTGTGTGCCTTGCCCATTGAAAAGCTGGGCAAGGGTTAATAAGGTGTTATCACCTTTCTTATTATTTACACTTTTTGATCGTTTGTTGCACTTGTTTTGCAAGACTAATTTTTGCCCATTTTTGCTTGATACGAGACTTCAGCTGCCCGAAAGTCTGTGACTGCTGTTGTCTGATACGGCCGGTCAAGCACACACACTGTGTTCATGACTTCACGCTGTTGCCACATGTGCAATATGAGCATTGTCTTACTAAAATAACCATTCTCAGGACTTCCCGGGAAAAGGCAAAGAACTGAAGAAGGAAATGCTTTATTGACTATAGCAAAGCTTTTGATTGTGCAGACGACAAAAAATTATAAAACGTCCTTAGGAATACCAGAGCATCTCTTCATTCTAATGAAGAATCTCTACACTGATCAACAATACACAGTCACAACAGAAAACAGACAAACAGACACATTGAAAAAAAAGGGGGGTTAGACAAGGTTGTGTTCTCTCACCAGTCCTGTTAAACCTGTATGCTGAACATATAATGAAAAAAACTGTAGGAAGATTATCAGGGATTTGGGTTTGGTGGAAGTGGTTGACACAACACTCATTTACGGGAGCAGACCACACCTTCAACTGTAGTGAGTTCCGAGTAGAATGTGAGAGTTCAGGGTGACATTTTTGGTACATTTGGTGGTACAGGGTGGTACATTTTTTCAAAGAGCTGTGGAGGAAATGGAGAGGATGCAGATGCAGGGACTCATTAAGGTGGAGTGAAGGAAATGATGGGTAAATATAAAGTCACTCCATTAGGGATTGGGAAGAGTTTCATCCATGTCCTTTTGATCCAAACTTATTTCATAACTCCATTTTATGAGTGCAGGCCACACCTTCAACTGTAGTGAATAACCTGTGTAGTAAAGCAGGCTGTAAGGGAAAAGCAGGGGGCGTTTAGGGTTCAGGGTGGCTTGCACTAGGTGCTGGGAAGTCAAACACCCAAAAACAGAAGGTTACTTTAAGACTTACTGTTTGCTGGTACCTTTCTGAGTTGAGAACCCAAAGGAAGGCAGTGATAGGACTGGGTATGATTTAAGTTATTGCATGTTGTGTATTTATCTAGATGTTGAACGGCTAGGTTCCGGGGTTGAAGGTGGGTGGCACTGCCGGGTGTGAAAAGTGGTGTTTGACTTGAGAAATTTGGTGCTACTAGAGCAAACAGCCCTGTCTATGACAGTTTACAGGTAATCGTTGAACTCTTGCAATTTTCGGGATGCAGATATACATCAGGAGATGACTGAGTTGGGTTGAAGATCAGGCATTGGTAGGCGGTACAGGTTGAAGTGCCGTAGCCTGGTAAAGCTTATAAAAGTATGGTATATATGGCGCCCAGGTAGCACAGCGGGATATTCCGCTAGCACACCAGCGCCAAGATTCTGAACACCCCGGTTTGAATCTCGGCTCTGCCACCGGTTGGCTGGGCGCTATCTAGCGGGCACATTTGGCAGTGCCTGCAGCAGACACTAAATGGCCACCAATGGTGTCTGCTGGGTGGGATGATCGGACTATGTGGGTGGGGGTTTCAAACGCTGTGTAAGGACCCTGGTTGGCAGATAGAGAGGCGCCTGTGCAGAAAGCATGGGTGAAAAGAAGGGGTCCGTGCTAGCAACATACCCTCCTTGAATGCAATCAGGGCTCCCCAGCAGCGGAAGACAGATTGACTACGCTAAATCTGGAGGGGGGAAAATGCATAGATAAATAGAAAAAAAGTATGGTATATATATTTGATTGGTTTGAATATTTGGTTGTATTTTATTAGCCTGAGGAAAAAGAAGGGATGGTATTGGATAAAAAAGGGGGTGGGATGTTGTATAAAAAGGGATAGGTAAATGGGAGTTTGGTTTTTTTTATGGTTATTTACATGACAGACACCTGATTCCCTAAAAGTCTGCATTCTTTTATAGTCCATGGCGTCACGTCAGGTCATAGTGCGTACGTTATTACGCATCAGTTCTGTTTTTTAAAAGCGCCACTTGGGTGTAAGAGTTCTGTATACGAGGTTTAATGAATGGGGGTGGTGTGTGGGATGAAATGGGTGCTGGAGAATGCTCCGAAACGCAAATGTTTGTAAATCTGCCCACATAAACAGCCTTTACACAGGAAACACGCACCACCACACTTCCCCAAGAAAAAACATGAGAAAACACTTAAACAAGGATCTTGATTTAAAAAAATATAAAAGTCGACACCATATAGCTTTCTTCTTCTTTTGAAATTAGGGAAACAGTATACAATGGTTTTACAAAATGTGCTTTAAGCATGCCAGGGTCCAGGCTTACACCTCCGGGTCTTAAAGTCACATGGAAATCAGCAGGATGTTCCCATAATATAAATAAAACATGTGCTGTATGTTATAGAACATGCCATATGCCATGTACAGTAGAATCCTAAATGAGAACAATCGCTAGTTAAACAAATTCATAAGGGCATTAAGCTTTTCAGATTCTTCCTAATGATTGGAGGTAATTATAAAGTGTTGGATTCTGATATTCTTATCAGATTCTACCAGCTCTCAACACTACTGACATTGAGTTATATTTTTAGGACAGTGGGGGACTTGAGGAGTGTTCTGAACTAACACACCCATGAAAAAAAAAGAGTTATTAGGGTGTTTTAAACATGTTTGTAACAGCTTCCCAAATTTATGTCTATCTTATGTAATTAATGTATAATTAATATGAAAAATTATATTATATATATATATTTGAAGTGTAGGGTTGAAGATTGTTTAACATTTTTCTTTTCTTTGATTCCAGCTAAAAGTTATTATTTTAGCCTATTTTAAAAGCCTATTTGAAATCAATTAAATATAACTGGCTTGTTTACATTTAAGGAATCTGTCTTAAATGTAATCTGTTTTTTGGGCTAGATTTTTAAAAATGTGTTTGGTAACATTTTCCAATTTTTGTGTATGCTTATACATTTAATATAGCTATAAATGTTTTATCATATTATTACTATTATTATTATTGTTACTTCTACTACTATTATTATTACTATTATTATATTATTGTTACTTCTACTACTATTATTATTACTATTATTATTATAACTACTGTACATCTACTATTATTATTACTATTATTATTATTATTATTGTTGTTGTTACTTCTACTACTATTATTGTTATTATTATTATTATTACTTTTATTATTATTATTGGTGTTACTTCTACTACTATTATTATTATTATTATTACTATTATTATTATTATTATTGTTGTTGTTACTTCTACTACTATTATTGTTACTGTTATTATTATTATTATTACTTTTATTATTATTATTGGTGTTACTTCTACTTCTATTATTATTATTATTATTATTACTATTATTATTATTATAACTATATCTACTACTATTATTATTACTATTATTATATTATTGTTACTTCTACTACTATTATTATTACTATTATTATTATTATAACTACTGTACATCTACTATTATTATTATTATTACTATTATTATTATTATTATTAATATTGTTACTTCTACTACTATTATTGTTATTGTTGTTATTATTATTATTATTACTTTTATTATTATTATTGGTGTTACTTCCACTACTACTATTATTATTATTATTACTATTATTATTATTATAACTATATCTACTACTATTATTATTATTGTTACTACTACTACTATTATTTTTTTATTTTTTTATTTTTTTATTATTACTATTATTATTGTTGTTGTTACTTCTACTACTACTATTATTATTATTATTATTATTATTATTATTATTATTACTATTATTGTTACTACTTTTACTACTATTATTATTACTCACATATCATCATTGGAGAAAAATAAAACTTCCATTGTAAAATAAACCCAGCAATGCAAAACCTCACATTGTCCCACAGTGGGTAAATTATTTATTCCAACAACTTGAGTTAAAATAACCCAGCATGTGTTCTGTCCAATATTTACCCAGTCTTGGACTGCAACAAAAAGTTGTTATTTTTTGTCTGTTGTGAAGCACTACGTTCCAAAATGTGTTCATACATAGCACTATAAACATTCTGCACTAACTGGGTACAACATTTCTTTTTAGAAGCTTCATTGGCAACACAGCAGGACCAAAAAATGCCAAATAGGAGATGAGATTAATAATACCACTGCTGCTGTGCAGTTGGGGTTTGATAGGATTGTTATTATAAGTTAATAGACGTTAATAGTTTTGTTGGTAGTTTAGATGCGCTGTTGTTAATGTGTGTGTGTGTGTGTGTGAGTGTGAGTGTCAGTGTGAATTGCTTTACAGTTTTACTTTCAGTTGTCAAGTCCACTTACATAAACCATCTTTCTGTCAGTAATGTCATATTCGTAAACTACATTTTGGCAGCTGAACTGTAGCTATACATATTGTTTATTATTTTAAATTGTTCACACTAGGCCACCACCACTGAGATCCGGGTGCTGTGGGCGTCTATACCATACCTGTCAAGTCTCCCGTTTTGGCCGGGAAACTACCGTATTTTACCCCTCTTTCCCGCCGTCCTCCCGTATTAGTATTTTCCCGTAAATTTCCCGTATTATAATATAATTTAAAAAAACATTCCTGTGCCTCTCCAAACTGACATGTCACTAACCTCGCGAGAACTGCCACCCAGGCTGCTGCAAGTGGCAGTTGTCGCGAGGTTAGTGCGGACAGCGGGAACAAACCTGGAACAGGAAGAGATGGATGGATGCAAGGAGAGAGAGGGCATTCCTGCCAAAAAAGTGTTAAAGGATGCAAAGTCTGCAACAACTCTGTATAATAAGTCAGTGAATGCCAGAGAACCACATGAGTGAACATGAGATACTAAAAATGTGTAATGAAAATAAAATGTGTTTCATATGTGTATATATGCTGAAAATATGTGAAATAAATAAATGTGCTTCAATTCCCTTTTGTGTTTTCATTTAGGCTGTATTATAAGAATTACATATGTAGGAATGTCCACAGCATTTCAGTGTCAACAAAGGTAGGCCTATCAGATTCTGATCATCTAATTGTAGTTTGTAAGTGGTTCACAGGTGGTTATTTTAGATTTCTTATAAACCTGTCTTAAAATGTAAGGGATACTGAACCTCGGTTGGGCTGGTGAGACGGCTCGAAGCGCGCGGCGGAAAGTTTCCCTTATTTTTAAATCCAAAACTTGACAGGTATGGTCTATACGTCTATACCAAGGCCATAATCACAATATACTAATGTAAAAATGATTCATTTATTCATTTCTTGTCTGTTTTACCACCGCATAATCCTATTCAGGGTCGCAGCAGGTCCGATTCATTGGCTGAAAGGTAGGAAGCCTACGCAGACATGAGAAAACATGTAAACTAAATACAAAAAGGAAAATCGAACCCAGGACCTTCTTGCCACCAAGCCAGCTAACTTAAATTTATAAGTCACTAGTTTTAAACAACGCTACAATATTGGTCTACACAGACATGACTGGTTATGTAGGAGGGTGGTAGGAGGGTGGCAGGAGCCTTGCAGTGGGTTGGCACTCCGTCCAGAGTGTTCCTGCCTTCTGCCCAGTGTTCCCTGGTGCAACAGGAACCAGCACAACCCTGACCAGTATAAAATGATTGATAAAAATGAAATGAAAGCATCTTTCCAGTGAAATGTTATAAATAAGCTATAATTAAAGGCTCTTGAGTAAAATATCATGTTGTGGTGTTGCACTCGGGCTCAGGTTCTGCCTCTCTGGGTCGGTAGGCGTTCTGTATCCGAGGGAAGTGACTTTTTCACTTTTCACAGTTTCAGGAAGTAAAGCGATTCGCGTTTGTGTAACTTTCATTTTCTGATCAAGATCGATAAAATAAGAGCTAAAAGAAACATGGAACAGGTCGTGTGTTGAGCCCAGGCTTTAATACTCGTTAATATAAAACCGAGTGAAGAGAAGCGGTTCAGTTTGTGAAGGTAAACACCGTTTTCGCTGCTTTTGGGTACTTCCTAAATCAAAAGTACACATGCTGTCCACATATAGGTCATATTAAATACAATTACAGTAATACACATTAGGCTATTTACTAGGTAATGTTATTATATGTTTATATATTGAATTTATATCCAGGCTTTATGTTCAACAAATGAAAGAATAAACGAGCTTTTCAGACCCGATATGTTGAATCACGTGACATCGAAACAACAATACAACTTTCTGCATGTGTGAAACATGGTGGTGGTGAAACTGAATATAAATAACACCATGATTTTATGATTACGTGATAAAATGTCTGTTAATACTAATACAAATACAAAAACAATGAGACTAAATTGTCACTTATGTATGGAAAGGAATTAGTGCCCAAATGAAATGCAATCACTACACTATGTAAATATAAATATGTAACACACACGTCATTGCTTTTCTATAGTGACATGCAAAATAAGTGCCAAAAAGAAAAGTGAAAGATGATCTGCATTGATTTAATCTCGCTCGACGTCTTAACATGTCATTTATTAGCCAGGTTTCAGTTTATGTCTTACATTTCAATGAATATGACTAAGGTATATGTAAACTTTACCTGAATATGGTTAATATATTTTATATATTTGTATTGTAGGATCGTAAAATTGTTTAGCATTTTTCTTTCCTTTGATTGCAGCTCACTGGTATTATTAGAGTCTATTTTCCAAGAAAATAACCTTATGATTATAAAAAATAATTTAAATAACCTTATGATTATGTGATGAAATGCCTTTTAATACTAATCAAAACATTGAAACTGGTCACTTACATATGGAAAAGAATTGATGCCCAATTGAAATGCAATTACTACAGTGTGATTGCTCGACCTCTTAACATGTCATTTATTAGTTACTGCTTTAACCGCTGCTCCAAGACCACCATAAAAAGCCAGGTTACAGTTTACATCTTACGTTTCAATGAATATGGCTAAGATGTATGTAAACTTATGACTTTAACTGTATATGGTTAATTAATATATAATTAATATGAAGAAATATTATATATATATATATATATATATACAGTATATATATATATATACTGTATATATATATATATATATATATATTGTTTAACATTTTCCAATTTTAGTGGTGGTGAATCTAAATCTAAATAACCTTATAGTTGCTTAATGAAATGCCTTTTAATACTAATCACAACCATTAAAACCGGTCATTTACGTGTGGAAAGGAATTATTGCCAATGCAATTGAAATGCAGTCACTACAGTGAAAAAATTTAAATATGTAAATCACACGTCATTGCTTTTCTATAGTGACATGCAAAATAAGTGCCAAAAAGAAAAGTGAAAGATGATCTGCATTGATTTAATGTCGCTCGACATCCTAACATGTCATTTATTAGTTACTGCTTTAACCACTGCTCCAAGACCACCATAAAAAGCCAGGTTACAATTTAAATCGTTGCAGCTCACTGGTATTATTGTAGACAGTTTTAATGAGATCAGCTGAGTATAACTTTTAAAAGACAAATTACAGATATCTTAAGAGATACATGCAGCTGTATGACAAATTGATTTTTCTTTTATACTATTGCTGGATGATTCGACTATGTGTTATTGTATTGTGATCATCGTTGTTTGTTTTCAGTGTCTTATGTAAATTTGTTTGTATGATTGTTCCTGAAGAGGCTTTGCCTTTTGCCAGGCCGCCATTGTAAATAAGAAGCAGTTCTTAATGAATGGCCTGGTTAAATAAATGTTAAATAAATAAATAAATAAACTGGCTTGTTTACATTTTCCAAATGTGTTTAACATTTTTCAATTGTGGTGGTGGGGAATGTAAACATGAATAACACCATGATTGTGTGATGAAATGCCTTTTAATACTAATCAAAAACATTGATACTGGTCATTAGTGAATGGGAATTAGTGCCCAATACAATTGCAATCACTACACTATGTAAATGTAAAAATGCAACACACACGTCATTGCTTTTGCATGGTGACGTGCAAAATAAGTAAAAGATGCTCTGCATTGATTTAAGGTCGCTCGATTGCTGGTTTGAATGAGCCAAAACAAGACAGTACAAGCACTGTATTTCACTCCAAGCAGTGCAGTATTCGTGCCACAGTGAAAAGTAATCACTCTCCAATCGCCTAACATTTCTATGTGGGTTTCCTCCCACAGTTAACTGGAGATACTAAATTTCCCCTAGGTGTGTGTGTGTGTGAGTGTGTGTTTTTGCCCTGAGATTGACTAGCAACCTGTCCAGGGTGTTTCCTACTTTTTGACCCACTGTGACCCTGAATAGGATGAAGCAGTAGTAAATCAGACAATTAATGAATGAATAATTATGCCATATTTGTAACAGAACAAATGTAACCTATATGGTGGAAAATGTAAATCTATAACTTATCCATAGCTTTGATATTTGAGAACAGTAGATGAATAGAAAGGCATAAGCATGTCAATCCTGAAGCATTTTTGCATGTTCATTATTCTTTTTAAATTTAAGTTATTTATTATTTGTTATTTCCTCTGTTTTGTGACTATAGTAAGTGGGCTGAAAGTAAGGTGATGAGCCGCCCTGCCCCTATGCAGCCTCAGAGCTGTGGCCCCTGGGAACTCAGGGAGAGACTTGGAACCGGAGGATTTGGCAATGTTACCAGGTGGCAGAACAAGGTACAGCAAGCACACTTCATTTGTTTCTTTTTTCAAATATATGAATAGAGAGAGAGTCTGTGAAACCTTGAAGTCCTATGGAACAATTATTATTGCTACTGCAAGCTCACAACATTTCTAAACAGATTTCTATACAGACTATCAGGGTGGGCCTGATTAGTTTTAACGTAATGTGGATGCTCCTAATTGTCAACGAAGTTTAGTAAGAAAAACCTTTAGCAATGAGGAATCAAGGCTTGTTTACTTTCCTGTCCATATCAAAACTAGGCGTTTAGGATTGAACAGCACTTCAGGGTAGAGGCTACATGCCAAATTGAGTACTATACTGTTTTTAAAAAAATGTGTGTACTAATTTATACTTATTACAATGTCAGTAGGCTTAAGAGTAAACATAAATGCCACTCAGGTGGCACAGCGGTAAAATGCGCTAGCACACCAGAGCTGGGTTTTCGAATCCATCGTATCGAATCTCAGCTCTGCCACCCGGCTGGGCTGGGCGGCTGCATGAATAACAATTGGCTGTTGTTCACAGGGTTAGGGGCAAGTCGGATCATAGATCCTCATAACTGGTGCAATTACGACTCTGCTAACTGATTGATGGCGCCTGCACAGGGCTGAGGAACAATGCTGATCAGGGTGTGGCTCTCCGTGCACAGTGCTGATCGTAATATATGAACTCGACTCGTGCAGGTGAAAAATGCCGTCTGTACTGAGCACGTGTCGAAGGGGGCGTGTGTCAGTTGAGAAGCATCCTCAGTCAGCAGTGGAGAGTAAACATAAACTAGCAAGCCTAAGTAAACACTCACCACTTTGTTTACATGGCTTAGAATTTGAAGTGCATTTTGAGTGAATGTGTACAGTGTATCACAAAAGTGAGTACACCCCTCACATTTCTGCAAATATTTTATTATATCTTTTCATGGGACAACACTATAGAAATAAAACTTGGATATAATTTAGAGTAGTCAGTGTACAACTTGTATAGCAGTGTAGATTTACTGTCTTCTGAAAATAACTCAACACACAGCCATTAATGTCTAAATAGCTGGCAACATAAGTGAGTACACCCCACAGTGAACATGTCCAAATTGTGCCCAAAGTGTCAATATTTTGTGTGACCATCATTATTATCCAGCACTGCCTTAACCCTCCTGGGCATGGAATTCACCAGAGCTGCACAGGTTGCTACTGGAATCCTCTTCCACTCCTCCATGATGACATCACGGAGCTGGTGGATGTTAGACACCTTGAACTCCTCCACCTTCCACTTGAGGATGCGCCACAGGTGCTCAATTGGGTTTAGTCCATCACCTTTACCTTCAGCTTCCTCAGCAAGGCAGTTGTCATCTTGGAGGTTGTGTTTGGGGTCGTTATCCTGTTGGAAAACTGCCATGAGGCCCAGTTTTCGAAGGGAGGGGATCATGCTCTGTTTCAGAATGTCACAGTACATGTTGGAATTCATGTTTCCCTCAATGAACTGCAGCTCCCCAGTGCCAGCAACACTCATGCAGCCCAAGACCATGATGCTACCACCACCATGCTTGACTGTAGGCAAGATACAGTTGTCTTGGTACTTCTCACCAGGGCGCCGCCACACATGCTGGACACCATCTGAGCCAAACAAGTTTATCTTGGTCTCGTCAGACCACAGGGCATTCCAGTAATCCATGTTCTTGGACTGCTTGTCTTCAGCAAACTGTTTGCTGGCTTTCTTGTGCTTTAGCTTCCTTCTGGGATGACGACCATGCAGACCGAGTTGATGCAGTGTGCAGCGTATGGTCTGAGCACTGACAGGCTGACCTCCCACGTCTTCAACCTCTGCAGCAATGCTGGCAGCACTCATGTGTCTATTTTTTAAAGCCAACCTCTGGATATGACGCCGAACACGTGGACTCGACTTCTTTGGTCGACCCTGGCGAAGCCTGTTCCGAGTGGAACCTGTCCTGGAAAACCGCTGTATGACCTTGGCCACCATGCTGTAGCTCAGTTTCAGGGTGTTAGCAATCTTCTTATAGCCCAGGCCATCTTTGTGGAGAGCAACAATTCTATTTCGCACATCCTCAGAGAGTTCTTTGCCATGAGGTGCCATGTTGAATATCCAGTGGCCAGTATGAGAGAATTGTACCCAAAACATTAAATTTAACAGCCCTGCTCCCCATTTACACCTGGGACCTTGACACATGACACCAGGGAGGGACAACGACACATTTGGGCACAATTTGGACATGTTCACTGTACGGTGTACTCACTTATGTTGCAGCTATTTAGACATTAATGGCTGTGTGTTGAGTTATTTTCAGAAGACAGTAAATCTACACTGCTATACAAGTTGTACACTGACTACTCTAAGTTATATCCAAGTTTCATGTCTATAGTGTTGTCCCATGAAAAGATATAATGAAATATTTGCAGAAATGTGAGGGGTGTACTCACTTTTGTGATACACTGTAGGTTAGAATCGGGGCTCATTCTGTCATTACTGTACGTTGGACTTAATGAGACGTGGCTACATCTAATTATTTTATTTCTGCTATAAGTTTAAGCACATTGCTCTGTGTATGGAATGCCATAAACACGTGCTGCACTTTGTTTAATATGGAGCGCTTCATATGGAGAATTTAATAATATGAACATAAACCCTGTGTATATTTAATTGTGTGCCATATTATTATGTGGTACAGTTTGTTGTTAAAATAAAAGAAGCTTAAATTAGATTCTGAATTTAATTTATCAAAACTTTATCGTTTAGATTAATCGACTAATCGATAAAATAGTCTATAGATTAATCGAAAGAAAAGTAGACGTTAGTGGCAGCCCTAATATGCAAAGTGTATATATGACAAATGAAGGAATTCTATTCTATTATCTCATGTGTCTTTGTGTACTACCAAGCCACCGTGCCGCCCTCTTTGTAAAATACACTATATAGACATATAGTATTGGGACACACCTTTTAATCTTTGAATTCAAGAGTTTTAAGTGTTCCATTCAGTCCCATTGCCACTGGTGTATAAAATAAAGCACGTTGCCATCAGCCTGTCTTTTCAAACATTTGTGAAAGAACGGGTCATTCTAAAAGTTCAATGAATATGAGTGTAGTTCTGTAAAAGGATGCCACCAATACATCAAGTGAGTTGGTGACTTTTCTTCCCTCCTAGATGTTCCATGATCAACTGTGTGTGGTAGTACCAAAACGTGGAGGCGTTTAGGAACCAGTGGCTCACATAAAGTGCGTAAAAGGTCTAAAGGCCATGCAGATTGTAATTTAGTGATAAATAATGAACATATTGCGACATATTAAACATTGTGATATGTTTGCACATCTTTCTGTGGGCTTTAACAGATTATGTCACCTATGGTGTCAACAATAATTCATTTCTTTAAAATGCATGTTATTATTTCACTGCATAAAGTGACATTTGAAGTGCAGTCTAGTAATTACTGCCTGGCACAGGATGTGCTTAAAAATACCCCTACTGGCACACATCTTCTCCATCCTGTCACAGGATGACGTCACGTCCATTTAGAGTGCAGAATGACTAAAGTGGAGGGCGTGGCCCGTGAGATTCTGCATGTTATACCAGTCAAAGGAAATCGTGGCCTGGATCTAAATTAAGAGCGTTACTCAGTAGATCACTTACCCACCTTTCCTTACTCTTACTCACTCGACAGGGTTCATGTGGTTCTCATTGCTTTGCTCAGAATAAGTGAGAAATGAGCAGAATGATGGTGCTTAGCATGATCAGAAATGTACAGAGACATAAATTACACAGGACATTGTTTAAAGAGCAAGACCTTATTGGCAACCAAAATAAAAACCTGTTATGAATGAATAAATTGATCTATAAAGTGATTTTGATCTATTTCCAAAGTTTAAAGTGTGAAAGTAAGTCTGTGGGAATTTGTGCCCATTTAAACCATCATTTGTATGGCTGAACACTGATTTTGGTCAGAAAGCCTCAATTTATGTTCCAGTTCATTCCAAAGCTGGTCAGTGTGAGAGTACATGCACACAGCAGAATGAGAGAAGCATTCAACACTGATTTAGAGAAGATTGCAGGATTTCTTAAAGTCACTGGACCCTTGTGCCAAAAGTGTGGACACCTGCTCATAAGCTTGTTGGATATTCTATTTCAAGACCATGGGCAGTAATATTGAGTCATCACACAAGTCTGCGCTCTGTGGGAATGTCTTTCCACATGAATAGAGTCTGTCTGTGGGAACGAGAAGGCTTGACTCACAATCAGCGTTCCAATTTATTCCAAAGTTCTTCACTGGAGCTGAGGTCCGGGCACTGTGCCGGTAGTGTCCACAGTTTAGAGTGTTATATAAAAAGGTCTTACCTGAATAGCTGCAAGTTAGAAGCCCTTTTTGGTATTTTATTTATGCATTTTCTCCCCTTTTTTCTCCGACACGTGTGCAGTAGCCGACTGCATCTTTTCACCTCCACGAGGCGAGTTCATATGCGGATCAGCTTTGTGTACGGAGAGCCACACCCTGATGAACGCATTATTTCTCGACTCTGTGCAGCCAACAGAGGTCGTAATTGCATCAGTTATGAGGAGTCCCTATCCAGCTCCCTCCCTGTACGAACAACAGCTAATCGGTGTTGGTGTAGGCGCCCAGCCTGCCGATAGCAGAGCTGTGATTCGAAATAACGAGTTCGAGATGTCAGCTCTAGTGTTCTAGCATGCTTTACCTCTGTGCCTACTGAGCGCCAGCTTGACTCTTTAATGGTGTGTAATTTGTTGTCCTTGAGTGGTCAAGTTAAAACCCCTATCTCTAGTAAGACCTTACAATCACTGCTACCACTGCTAACCTGGCATAATTTAGTTTATTTTGGTTTAGGGGTTGGGGTAGGACTGGGCAAATAATTTGATAAAGAGGATCAGGCAAAATTTGACATAAGTCCCCAATTAAATGGATACAGGTTGTTGGATACAGGTTATAAATATATTTTTATTGGAAAAGGGTTAAAGGATAAATAATGTTTCATGTTTATGTCAGTAATTACACACCGACGAGGCATAACATTATGACCACTGACAGGTGAGGTGAATAACACTGATTATCTCTTCGTCATGGCACCTGTTAGTGGGGGGATAAATTAGGCAGCAAGTGAACATTTTATCCTTAAAGTTGATGTTAGAAGCAGGAAAAATGGGCGAGCGTGAGGATCTGAGCCAGTTTGACGAGGGCCAAATTGTGATGGCTAGACGACTGGGTCAGAGCATCTCCAAAACTGCAGCTCTTGTGGGGTGTTCCCGGTCTGCAGTGGTCAGTATCTATCAAAAGTGGTTCAAGGAAGGAACAGTGGTAAACCAGGGTGACCAAGGCTCATTGATGCATTTGGGGAGCTAAGGCTGGCCCGTGTGGTCCGATCAAACAGACGAGCTACTGTAGCTCAAACTGCTGAAGAAGTTCATGCTGGTTCTGATAGAAAGGTCTCAGAATACACAGAGCATCACGGTTTGTTGCGTATGGGGCTGCACAATATTAGGAAGGTGGTCATAATGTTATGCCTCATCGGTGTATGTGTTGTTTAGGTCAATAAGGAACACTCATTTAACTGTGCTTGTGTTATTTACCAGTACAGCTTCATAATTTGTGCCTGTTATTGTTTCTGCTCACACAGGACAGTGGAGACCAGATTGCTATTAAGCAATGCCGTCAAGAACTGAGCGCCAAAAACAAGGAGCGATGGTGTTTGGAAATCCAGATAATGAAGAGGTGAAATTCTTGTGTTAGCTTATAAACATAAAAACCAGCCGTAATTAACGTGGTTAGTGTGCAGACACAACACAGCTGCAGTCAAATTGTATTTATATTGCCATCAGATGCAATCAATACTCAACAACAGAACAGAGTGTGAATTCTGGATAACAGCTTGTGCTTCTATTGCTCTAGTTGGGATTTAAACATGTATTTACAAACCCTGTTTACAGAGAAGTTGGGACATTTTATAAAATTGAATAAAATAAATAATCTGATTTTTTTCAATTCTCTTGAACCGTTATCTAACTATTAAAAGTACAAAGACAAAATTCTCCATGTCTTTGTTTTTATAAAGTTGTATTTTGTAAATATAAGTGAATGTAAAATTTGATGTCTCTGTTACGTCACCTTTCCTATTAATTATATTTGCAGTTTTGTGGAATTTTCACCCATTTTTGTAGTTAGGTCAATTTTATTTATATAGCGCTTTTCACAATAGACATTGTCTCAAAGCAACTTTACAGAATCCAGGACCAACAAAACAAAAACCCCTGGTGAGGAAGCCAAGGGCGACAATGACAAGCATAAACTCCTTTAAAATTACAGGAAGAAACCCTGAGAGGAGCCAGACTCCGTAACCTCCATCCTCCCTCGGTGGCCTGGTTACTAGTCTTGAGCTGTTCTGTTCAGATTCTCCTCTTCATTAAGCACCATTTGTTTTCACTAGGACACCGATCTGGAATGCAGACATTTCCAAAGTGTTTCAGTCCATCCGAAATGATGGTTCCTCATACAGTACAGTCTGAGAGCTCGAAGGACATGCACATTCAACTGTGATTTCCAGCTTTACCCTTCATGGGGCAAGATTTTACCTGATTGCTTACATCTTTTCACAGTATCATGTCTGGTAGATAAAAAAAAGTTCATTATTTGCAGTCACGGCCCATCTTAGCTTGCAGCTTTGGTAGATTTTTCATTTTTATCTAATCATGAGACCCTCACCTGTTATATACACCAATCACGCATAACATTATAACCACCTTCCTAATATTGTGTCGGTCCCAATAGGGCTGCAGCTATCGATAAATTTTCGTAATCGAGTATTCTATCGATTATTCCAGCGATTAATCGAGTAATAGGATAAGAAACACTTCTGCTTTAATGAAGAGCAAAAATAAATACATATAAGATTAAATAACACGTGTCTCTTAAAACTAAATGCACATTTTTATTCCTGCATACAGGACAGCTTAAAGAGAACATTTTTGAAATGCAAAAACAATATATAAATCAAATTACTTTTAAAATGTTTACAGGCAACCTAAAACTAAGGCATAAATAATAATAAACAATAAAACATAAACATAAGCCTCTAATTTGTGCAACTTTTAGAACTAAGTTTCAGCTACAGCTCACGCAGATCATAAAGCTTTAATATTTTGTTGGGATGTTTTGTGGTGTTTGTAGGAGGTTCAGTCAGGATTGTATCTCCTAGATGAGGTAGATCTGGTGTGTGTGCGTGTACGTGTGTGTTTGCCTAAACCTTCAAAAAAGCCTGTGGTGGTTGTAATGAAGAAAAGTCAGCGTATCAACACGACGCTCTGATGGTGTGGATGTTGTTCTGAGTTTTCATTTTTTCCAGCTTAAAATGATCTCAAACTTTCTGTGGTTTTCTCTGTCCAGTCTCGTCTGTTCGCCCCTCGATATTTTCTCTCTCTCTCCATTTTGCAGTCCGTGCTATCAAATCTCGGCTGTGTCTGAAATCGCACTTTCATACTGAACAGTACGCAGGAGCGTGTCCAAATTCGTAGTATTCATTAAACTGTACGCAGAAAGTACCCAGTGTAAGTACTGTTTAAGTATGTGATTTTGGACGCAGCCCTCGGCTTCTTCACGTCACCTGTCCACAGCGTGAACGCGTTGTGCAAAAGTAAAAGTCGTCCGTGTGAAACACCGTGAGCTGTATATAGTTGTATGGATTAAACAATGATTTTTAGTAATCGAATTACTCGAGTTTCTAGAGGAATCGTTTCAGCCCTAGCCCTAGGTGACCCGTCGAGGCATCGACTCCATCAGACCAGGCCACCTTCTTTCATTGCTCCATGGTCCAATTACGATGCTTACGCCCATTGTTGGTGCTTTCGGCGTTGGACAGGGGTCAGTATGGGCACCCTGACTGGTCTGCGGCTATGCAGCACCATACACAACAAGCTGTGATGCTCTGTGTATTCTGACACCTTTCTATCAGAACCAGCATTAACTTCTTCAGCAGTTTGAGCTACAGTAGCTCGTCTGCAGCCTTCGCTCCCCACGTGCATCAATGAGCCTTGGCCGCCCATGACCCTGTCGCCGGTTTACCACTGTTCCTTCCTTGGACCACTTTTGATAGAATTAACAAATCACACACTCTTGTTTTTACCTCTTTTAACAAAATGTTCCACTTTTCCCGGAATTGGGCTTTGTTTTTAATGAAGCGCTTTTGTTTAGCAAAATAATTCCGTCCTTCAAAAGGTCCGTTTTGATGGACATATTTCCAAATAACTCGTTTACCACCGCATAAACGCAGTAAGAATTCCAACCTTTAAAGAAAGTGATGCGTTTATATGCATTCCTTTGTTACTCAGATTTCACTTTTGTGAGCCTTAAGTACATGCTAATTTGTTATTTAGCTATTTTTACATTTTTAGGAGCAAAGGGAGTGGAAAGGATGGAGCTGACGGTGCAGATTTATGGCCTCGCCACGCTAGTAAAAAGCTAAACAACAGAGATGGTCGGGAGTGTTATTAAGGAACCAGATATTAGGAAATTCTTAGTTTTCTACGAATCATGAAGTGTCTTGATCTTTGTTGATGGTTGTTTTGTTTTTAATTCATAAAGTGTTTATAATTAATGAGAACTAACAGCTTGTTTACACATGAAATATGATCCTGTATTTTTTAACCTTATTTAGCCTAATAATTAGCTCCTAGCGAACTATTTTAACACTGCCATTTCGGGTTTGTTATTGAGGTCACAATTTATAGCCGTCTGTCCCCAGACTTGGTTTAAAACCACAGGACTAAAGTCTACACCCACGTTCACTTCTCACTACGCAAATTCGAGCCACACGAACACAAACAGATGCAAGTACCAGTTTAAACACGACCGCAAGTTATTCCACATGACACACACAAGCGCACAATCTAGATCCAAACACTTAAAGCTCCACACCCATCATGGACAATCTGTAAAATTACATTCTAGTGATTTTAAATACTTAAACGTTTTACATAGAAGAGAATGAACTTTTCCATCATCCACCCTGTCATGATTTGTATGTGGATGTTAAACAAAGTAGTTTATGGGGATTGAAAGAACACAAGCTATCAGGATCTCACCAACACCGCAGGGTGTTTACTAGCAGTAATAACGTGTTGGCAGGAGATTTTTGTGCGTCAGAGTTTTCCCAGAGCCAGTTGTTTCATATTTGTTTAATATTTTTGGCTTCACACGAGGACATATCATGTAAAAGTACATTTCCTGTTAAAGTGCCCAGTGTGGTAGTGCTGCAGTGCTAATAACTACATTGCTCATACGACACTCACTCACTCACTGTCTTAACCGCTTATCCAATTAGGGTCGCAGGGGGGGGTGCTGGAGCCTATCCCAGCTTTTCAATGGGCACAAGGCACACAGTAACACCCTGGATGGGGCGCCAGTCCATCGCAGGGCAGACACACATACACATACATACACACTCACCTATAGAGCAACTCAGTGTCCGATTAACCTGACTGCATGTTTTTGGACTGTGGGAGGAAACCGGAGCTCCCGGAGGAAACCCACACAGACACGGGGAGAACATGCAAACTCCGCACAGAAAGGACCCGGACCGCCCCGCCTGGGGATCGAACCCAGGACCTTCTTGCTGTGAGGCGACAGTGCTACCCACCGAGCCACCGTGCCGCCCCTCGTACGACACACTATATGATTTTAGATTTTGGTGTAAGCTGAATGACTGTGTGAGCTGTTAACAAGTTACGCACTTAGGGAGGCGAGACTAGAAAGAAAAATAAACATGACCTTCACAGAATGCATGCCTTTCTATCTCAATTTCTGTTTTATTTTACTCATTTTATTACATTTGCTTTTATTGTGTGGACTGTAAAATGTATGAAAGTATTATAGGTAGGGCTCTACTAAATTCAGGGGAAACCATTTCACAAATGTTTAAGGAAAAGAGCCACATTTCACATCAGTCATTAAATTACACTCATACATTAAATGATAGAATAAATAGAAGCTATAATACACAGCACAGGTACTTTAACGGTTGAATGTAAACCTAGAACATCCAGTGACGGTGCGAGACTTCATGTTCTGTCTCAAATACCAAAATTCTCGTCCACGTCCACAGAATTGGTTGTTAGTTTTCCAAACTCAGTTACCCTAGTCGTGTTTTTAGCTGCTTTAGACTTCGACATCTTGGACATTTTGACTAATCGATTGCTAACTGAATTGCTGTAGGATTGCTAGGACGCCTCATAGTGCTGATTGACCAGTAAACGTGAGGAGGCACTTGAACGCTACACAAATGTAAAATGTTAAATCGCTATAAATCCCATCCTTATAGTTTGAATTTCACAGCAAATTGTACACCGATCATCCATAACATTAAAGCCACCTCCTTGTTTCTACACTCACTGTCCATTTTATCAGCTCCACTTACCATATAGAAGCACTTTGTAGTTCTACAATTACTGACTGTAGTCCATCTGTTTCTCGTCATGCTTTGTTAGCCCTCTTTCATGCTGTTCTTCAATGGTCAGGACCCCCACAGGACCACCACAGAGCAGGTATTATTTAGGTGGTGGATCATTCTCAGCACTGCAGTGACACTGACATGGTGGTGGTGTGCTAGTGTGTGTTGTGCTGGTAAGAGTGGATCAGACACAGCAGTGCTGCTGGAGTTTTTAAACACCTCAATGTCACTGCTGGACTGAGAATAGTCCACCAACCAAAAAACATCCAGCCAACAGCGCCCCGTGGGCAGCGTCCTGTGACCACTGATGAAGGTCTAGAAGATGACCGACTCAAACAGCAGCAACAGATGAGCGATCGTCTCTGACTTTACATCTACAAGGTGGACCAACTAGGTAGGAGTGTCTAATAGAGTGGACAGTAAGTGATCCACTCTGATCCGCTCATACCAGCACAACACACACTAACACACCACCACCATGGGGGTCTTGAGCATTGAAGAACAGGGTGAAAGGAGGTTAAAAAAGCATGTAGAGAAACAGATGGACTACGGTCAGTAATTGTAGAACTACAAAGTGCTTCTATATGGTAAGTGGAGCTGATAAAATGCACAGTGAGTGTAGAAACGAGGAAGTGGGTTTAATGTTATGGCTGATCAGTGTATAGTTAACAGTGTGTAAACCAATAATTTTGTTTCTTTATCTTTGCTGACACATTAATTACCTCTGTGCTTCCGTTACAGGTTAAATCATGAGAATGTGGTAGCAGCAAGAGAGGTCCCTGAGGAACTGCAAAAATTAGCCACCAATGACCTGCCGCTGCTGGCTATGGAGTACTGCCAGGGCGGAGACCTCCGCAAGGTGCGTTCATGTAAACAGTGTGAGGCATCGTGTTTGCTTTTTCTGACTAAAGAAGCGTAAACTTTTATTCTTCTGTTCTGTGTAGTATCTCAACCTACTGGAAAACTGCTGTGGAATGAGAGAGGGCTCCATCCTGATCCTGCTGCGAGATATATGTGGGTATACACACGTCACAGAACATGATCTGAAAATGCACAGCATAAAATGTGCGTTAAATAGAACTTGTAGTAGCATTATACTCTTTTACTCGTATGAGGTAGGTCTTTATTAAGAACTGCCTTTGAATGGTATTACAAAAGCCAGAGCAATGAGCAAATCTAACATAGGCAGAACACTAACATGCACAGACAGTAACTTACATTTACATTTACATTTTCAGCATTTAGCAGACGCTCTTATCCAGAGCGACTTACAGAAGTGCTTCCATAGTGAACATTTCATTCCTTAAGTTTAGATAGACAACAGTCGAAGAACACAACTCTGCTAAAACCTGTTAGAACCAAAGTGCCTTTTTTTTTTTTTTTTTTTTTTTTTTTTTTTTTTAAATGGAAAAGATTGGAATAAAGTGTTAGTAAATAAGTACAAATCAGCCTAAGTGTTTAGTGAAAAGGTGTGTTTTTAATCGTTTTTTAAAGACAGCAAGAGACTTCCAGACAGAGGAAGTTCGTTCCACCATTTGGGCGCTAGAACAGAGAACAGCCTTGATGCTTGTCTTCCTTTAGTCCTGGATGGAGGCTCAAGTCGAGCTAGACTAGAGGCTCGGAGGTTGCGTGGTACAGAGCGGGGTTTGATTAGACCCCGAAGGTAGCTTGGGGCTGGTCCATTTTTGGCTTTGTAGGCGAGCGTCAGTGTTTTAAACTGAATGCGTGCAGCTACAGGAAGCCAGTGAAGAGAACGTAGCAGTGGGGTGATGTGGCAGTGTTTAGGTTGGTTAAAGACCAGACGGGCAGCTGCATTTTGAATGAGCTGTAAGGGTTTAATAGTGGCCATGGGAGCTCCTGCCAGGAGGGAGTTGCAGTAGTCCAACCGAGAGATTACAAGTGATTGCACCAGAATCTGGGTAGCTTCTCTGGAGAGAAATGGCCGAATCTTCCTGATGTTGTACAGGAGGAACCGGCACGATCTCGTCATGTTGGCAATATAAGGAGAGAAGGTCAGCTGGTTATCCAGGACAACACCAAGACTTCTTACCTTATCAGATGGTCTAATCTGGAAGTCATCCAGAGAAATGACTAGGTCCTGGGTTGGAGACAGATCTCCAGGAATGAGCAACATCTCTGTCTTGCTGGGATTAAGTTTTAGATGATGAGCTGACATCCATTGTGAGATATCTCGCAGACATGCTGAGATGCGAGCTGAGACTTGCGTGTCTGAAGAAGGAAATGACAGAACAAGCTGAGTGTCATCTGCATAGGAGTGGTAGGAGAAGCCATGGGAGGCTATGACCTTACCCAGAGAGCAGGTGTAGATAGAGAAGAGAAGTGGGCCAAGTACAGAGCCCTGAGGAACACCGGTTGAGAGAGTGCATGGGGTAGATATGGATCCCCTCCATGACACTTGGTAGGAGCGCCCTTCCAGGTAGGAGGCCATCCATTGCCATGCTGAACCTGTTACTCCAAGGTTGGAGAGAGTGGTCAGGAGAATGCCGTGATTCACTGTGTCGAAGGCTGCAGAAAGGTCAAGAAGAATAAGAACAGATGACAGTTTGGCTGCTTTGGCTGCATGAAGCTTCTCAGTAACAGCTACAAGTGCTGTTTCTGTAGAATGTGCTGCCTTGAAGCCAGACTGGTACGGAGCGAGGAGATCATTCTGAGTAAGAAAGGCAGATAGTTGGTTATAGACAGCACGTTCAAGAATTTTGGATAGAAAAGAGAGGAGTGAGACAGGTCTGTAGTTGTTAATGTCTATAGTGTCTAGTGTAGGTTTCTTAAGAAGGGGAATGACCTGAGCCTTCTTAAAAGCAGTAGGGACAACACCTGATGTCAGGGAGTTGTTGATGATGGGTGTGATGAAGGGGATTAGGTCCTGCGAGAGGTCTTTGAGGATGGTGGATGGTATAGGATCAAGTGTGCATGTAGTGGGATTGCTGGATGAGAGGAGCTGTGTAACCTCATCCATGGTGAGTGGGGTGAAGCTGGTGAGTGTGTTGGTGGGTTGAGGGTCAGTTGAAAGTGGGTCAGTCGGAGAGAAGGATTGATTGACTTACAAACTTAACATAAAAACGAACACTAAATGCATTTGGAATATATAACCTTTTATAACCGCAAAGCACGCTTTTTATCCCCCACAAACATAAGATCCGCTCGGTCCTAGCTTATGACGCATGTAGGGGAACGCCACAACCGTCATACTACAATGGCGGACGAGCCGGTCGCCCCTATAATTTTAAAAGAAAGATTTATGGGTGCTGGGGTGGAGCAGAGATCTAATACGCTTGGCCACCACCATAGAGAGCTCGAGCTCTTAAGTACTGTAGACAATAAGATGTTACTGAGGGTGGGAGGTCAACTGAGGTTTATTGTTACTGGAGAAATGCAGCCTCCGCTACAAAATAGGGAAGAATTAAGGAGTTTAATTCCAGTGGAGAGTTAAGAGAAATTTAGGTATTAAGTAGCAACACATCATTTACACAGCATTGCTTAGGGGTCCTTGTCCTGGTGACTTGTATTTTTATAAACAGTCGTGGTAAATCTGTGCATTTATAATATTATTATTTGTTACAAAGGGATATTATTTGTTTTTTTATAAATTTTTTAGGTTTTAAGCTTGTGTGTGCACTTTCATATAAGAGATTTATGTAAGTTTTAAAATAGAAAAAAACATGGTAAGCATGATTTAATATGATGTACATAGATTATTTATCCCAAGGAACATTTTTCAAAATAGATCCCAGTGAGAATGTATACATTTACATTTTCAGCATTTAGCAGACGCTTTTATCCAAAGCGACTTACACAATGAGCGGAACACGATGAGCAATTGAGGGTTAAGGGCCTTGCTCAGGGACCCAACAGTGGCAACTTGGTGGTGGTGGGGCTTGAACCGGCAACCTTCTGTTTACTAGTCCAGTACCTTAACCACTGAGCTATCACTGTCTATGTATAGATAGATAGACAAACATACAGATAGATGTATAAACAGACAGACAACCAGACAGAGAGAAAGATAGATAGATAGAGCGACAGACAGATAGATATATAGACAGACAGACAGATAGATAGATGGATATATAGACAGACAGACAACAGACAGACAGACAGACAGACAGATAGATAGATAGATAGATAGATAGATAGATAGAGAGATAGATAGATAGATAGATAGATAGATAGATAGATAGATAGATAGAGTTATATAGATAGACAGACAGACAACCAGACAGATAGATAGAGCGACAGACAGATAGATATATAAACAGACAGACAGACAGACAGACAGACAGACAGACAGACAGACAGACAGACAGACAGACAGATAGATAGATAGATAGATAGACAGACAACAGATAGACAGACAGACAGATAGATACAGTTATATAGATAGACAGACAGACAAAAAGACAGATAGATAGATAGATAGATAGATAGATAGATAGATAGATAGATAGATAGATAGATAGATAGAGCGACAGACAGATAGATATATAAACACAGACAGACAGACAGACAGACAGACAGACAGATAGATAGATAGATAGATAGATAGATAGATAGATAGACAGACAGACATACAACAGATAGACAGACAGACAGATAGATACAGTTATATAGATAGACAGACAGACAACCAGACCGATAGACAGACAGACAGACGGATGTGCGGACAGACAGACAGACAGATAGATAGATAGAGTTAAATAAATAGACAGACAGATAGATAGACAGACATACTGACAGATAGATAGACAGACAGATAGATACTTTATTCATCCTGTGGAAAATCTTTGAAAATAGACCCCAGTGAGAATTTATAGACAGACAGACAGACAGATAGATAGATAGGCAGGCAGACAGACAGACAGATAGACAGATATAGCCTAGTGGTTAAGGTACTGGACTAGTAATCAGAAGGTCTGCCACCAAGGTCTGCCACCACTGCCAGTTTGCTGCTGTTGGGCCCTTGAGCAAGGCCCTTAACCCTCAGTTGCTCAGACTAGACTGTAACTGTAATGTTAGTCACTTTGGTTAAAGGCATCTGCAAAATGTCAAAAATGTAAATATAGATATACAGACAGACAGACAGACAGATCTATAATCCCTCTCCATCTCACCATCAGGGATTTGAACCCCGGTCTTCCTTGTGGCAGGCAGAGATACAGTCCACTATACTAATGAGGACGTGGGTTTATGTGGGTGGTGTAGCCTTATCTTGTTTATGTTTGGGGATTCTGCTGGGTCTGTTGGGGGCATCCAGGACAGAATATTTTATTCCAAAAGGGGTCGCAACCACTATCACCCCCCCCCCCCCCCCCCCCCCCAACCCAACCCAACCCAACCCAACCCGTCATTCCTCTCAGGTTTATTATATACAGAAATGAGTTATCAATTATTAGGTGATTTCCATACAGATGTGCATCACATACTGATGTCACCAGAAGGGCCACTATTACAGCTGAGCTGAAACTGAGCTCATATCTGGTCATCACACAGCCCACACCTTTTCCTTCCCATGTTTTCCTGCGCTGCTGGGTTGGATATTCGACTCTAGTGAAGCTGTTTTATGGGAAGCAGCTACCGTGACACAGGTTATAAAGCCTTTGAACGTTAGTCAGCCGGAATGATGTATTTGTCCTTGGTAACACTCACTGTCCTTTAAGTGTACTTCCTGTCACGCTTGACTGCGGTAGTGAGGTCACCATACAGTCATGTTAACAGAAGATTTATTTATTAGGGTATAACGTCATGTTTTACACACTGTGGTTACAGTCATGACAGGAAACGGTACTTACTGGTTCATCAGTTCATCAGTTCAAGTTTTTAATGTCAAACACAGTCATGGACAAATTTGTATCTCCAGTGAACCTGACTGCACGTCTTTGGACTGTGGGAGGAAACCGGAGCTCCCAGAGGAAACCCACACAGACACGGGCCACCCGTTAAAAGAATAAACACTAGTGCAGTGGGTAGCACTGTCGCTTCACAGCAAGAAGGGCCTGGGTTCGATTCACACTGGGTTTCTTCCTGTGTGGAGTTCGCATGTTCTCCCTGTGTCCATGTTGGTGTCCTCCGGTACTCCGGTTTCCTCTTACAAGTCCAAAGACATGCAGTTAGGCTAATTACCCTCACTCACTTTCTTAACCACTTATCCAATTAGGTTCGTGGGGGGGTGCTGGAGCCTATTTCAGCTTTTTAATGGGCGCAAGGCACACAGTAACACCCTGGACGGGGCGCCAGTCCATCACAGGGCAGACACACACACACACACACCCATACACACAATGAAAACACACAACCATGTTTTTGGACTGTGGGAGGAAACCGGCGCTTCCGGAGGAAACCCACGCAGACACTGGGAGAACATGCAAACTCCGCACAAATGATCCGGACTGCCGTGCCGGGGGATCAAACCCAGGACCTTCTAGCTGTGAGGTGACAGTGCTACTCACCGGGTTAAGGGCCTTGCTTAAGGGCCCAACAGTGGCAACCCGGCAGTGGAGGTGACTTGAACCAGCAACCTTTTGATTACTAGTCCAGTACCTTAACCACTAGGCTACAGCTGCCCTTTCATACCTTTTGAATGAATGAATGAATGTTTTAATAACCTGGTGTTGTTATTTCAGCTTCTGCACTTACGTACCTCCATAAGAAGAGGATCATTCACAGGGACCTCAAACCAGAGAACATTGTGCTCCAGCAGGGAGAGAAAAGGGTGAGTTACGAAACTCACATCTGTGTACTTGTGTCTTTGATAAGCTTGTTTATATTTGTAATGTAAATAATGTATCCTGTATTTCTCTGATTATTTGTTCTTCAAGCTGATACATAAGATTATTGACCTGGGCTACGCTAAGGAGCTGGATCAGAGCAGTTTATGCACTTCATTTGTTGGGACTCTTCAATATCTGGTGGGTACAGAATATCTCATATTGTGTCCTCTCATTCTTTTTCTGAGTATTTTCTGACAACATTGGAATACAGTTTTACAGAGCTGTCAGGCACCTGTACAGATAACGATTGTCTCGTCCACGGGTGGGATTTGTGAAAGGGGTTCCTTATAACTGTTATTTACGTGTTACGTCCCCGCTAAAGGCTATAGTCTAGGGCTGGGTGGTATATTGTAAATATCGATATATTCGATATTACTTTTTACACGATGTTAAAAATGGCCATATTCAATCTCTGTCTTGATTGGTTGTAAAGGCATAAGTGACAGTTTAGTGAACGAATTACCAGTTTTCCAAAAAGAAAAACAAGTGGATTGATCTGGTGTGGTTGATCTGGGTCGCGGTGCTGCTGTTTACCGCGCGCTTTTATTTTGCAATGATAGAATAGCATTATCAAATATTAAACTTTTTCAGGATTTTTTTTATGCTCATTTATTTGAAGTATAACGGAGCAGAAATGTGATTGTGAGATTCTGCTGGTTGTTTAATAAAAATATTGTTAATATAAATACAAATACAGCCTGTAATAATACAAAATATAAACACTGTCATTCTGTCAGAATGTATCAGAACTACAATGTATTGTGTTTTTCAGAGAACTTATAAACAATATAAGCTAAAATTCAGGTAGTGGTCTGCCATTGTACTGTAAGTTTACATTATATCGTATCGCATCTTATATCGCCACTTCTCAAAAGCATATTGAGATATGAGTTTTTTAGTCATATCGCTCAGCCCTATGTCGAGGGCCAAACAGGGTCAACATTTATCAAAGAGGATGAACAAGATATTGGATGAAGTGCAGAAGGAAATTTAGGTAGGCCACATTTTTAGGTAGGTTACAACTTAGCACCTCTCTGAACCGCTTCACTTTCTAATGCAGGCGCCCGAGTTGTTGGAGCAGCAGAAGTACACAGTGACCGTGGATTACTGGAGTTTTGGGACCCTGGTGTTCGAGTGCATCACTGGTTTCAGACCATTTCTCCCAACCTGGCAGCCAGTTCCTTGGTAACACTTACTTCCAGAACAATCTTGGAATATTTTCTCTAGTTTTATCAGCCGTACCAGAAACACACGTGTGTGTGTGCCAGATACATCAACAGCAGTTGTTATTTTGATCAGATTTTGTGCTGAGACAGTATTACCTGGAAATCCTGCTTTTGTGGCTGAATAGGAATTACACTGTGACACTTTTATAACCCTAAATTAAAAGAAAAATCAAGATGAACTAGGCGGCGTACATTCTGAACCGTGACTAAACTTGAAAATTTTGTTTCTAGGCACAACAAGTTGAAGCAGAAGCAGGAGGACGACATTGTGGTCTATGAAGATTTAAATTCTGAGGTTCATTTCTCCAAAAACCTGCCACACCCCCACAACCTTAATAAGTAAGTAAAAGTCAAAGTAAAAGCAGAAATGAAGAAGCTGTGGTGCATTCAAATTCACAAGAATTCGAGCTTCACTCATTGCGAACCTCGGTGCAAAACGCTGCTTTGTTCAGCGCTCGGCTTGAGCGATAAAACGTAATCAAAGTGTGAATATGAGACGAATCTGCATCTGTGTGGAATAAGCATCAGATCCAGTGTCACAGCTCCACATGTATCTGTGTTTATCTGGATTTTCCTCCCTGTTTCACTTTTAAACTTGTGTTACAGCTCCAGCTTCTGAGAAATTGTGAGAATCAGAATCAGCTTCTCCCAGAGTCTAAAACGCTTCTGGTTCAAAATAAAGCTTAACGTGGTTTAATGTAGTAAAAGAAGGAGACAGGAGCACTAAACTTCTCTTCATTATTACTGCTCATAAGTTCCTCCACTAATCACATTCCTCACTCGCTGTTTTACTACAATAAGTCACGTTAAGCTTTGTTCATACGGTTTGAGTCACTTTTACTGCATCGTATCAAACAGTTCATCTTATTGGAGGAGCTTTGAAAAGATCAGTGGCAAACTGGGTCAAAGTTCAATCAGATGAACCGCTGACTTCATAGGAAACAACGGCACAGCCGACGCAAAAACAGTTTTGCCGCTTCTCATGTGAATGCTCCCTAATGCAAAGTCAACACATTGATCGTGTCGTCATGTATCTTTCACATCTAAAAAAGGCTTCTGTGTGTCTGTGTGATCTAGGCTGTTAGCGAGCAAGCTGGAGCGCTGGCTGCAGTTGATGCTGAGATGGTCGCCTCAGACGAGAGGCAAAAGGTCCGCGGAGAGTGAGGATGAACACGAGTCTGAGGACAAGGGCAAGAAATCTGAGGAGGAAGGAAGAGAATCTCAGACTGGACACAGTACCTGCTTTGAGGAATTAGAACGAATACTGGAGTTAAAGGTGCTGGTATTGTCCTGTTCATGACTAAAGGCGCATTCACATGAGAAGCAGCAAAAGTGTTTTTGCTCCGGCTGTGCCATTGTTTTTTATGGAGTGTGTGACCCAGTTTGCAGCTGACCTTTTCAAAGCGCCTCCAGTGAGACTAACTGTTTGATACGACGCAGTAAAAGCGACTCAGGCTGTACGAACAACGCTTAATGTGACTTATTGTAGTAAAATAGCGAGTGAGGAATGTGATTAGTGGAGGAACTTATGAGCAGTAATAATGAAGAGAAGTTTAGTGCTCCTGTCTCCTTCTTTTACTACATTAAACCACGTTAAGCTTTATTTTAACGATAAGCGTTTTATGCCTAGTTCACACTGCACGATTTTTGCCCTGATTTTTGCTCACCCGACTGGTCGCCACTAGTGTCTAGCATGCTAAATATCTGGATCTCAGTCGGGGGACTGGCAGGGGAGGAGTGTAAAAACATGGGACAGGGGCATAATATAGTTTCTATTAGAATACATCAGCACACACACAAGTTTCAGAGTATTTGTGACCTTATCATTCTCGACAAAACATAACACCAACGTTGCATTGCAAAAAATATTTATTAACCTCCAACTCTCTACAGAAAAGACGCCCCCTGCTGGTCACGTAGCCAAATCCACTCAGATTCATTTATTTTTCCTACTTGCTTTTACGCTGCACATCAGCACAAAAACCACTTTGATCGCTCGCTTATTGTTGACGTGTATTTTTGGGCGTGGTATCATTAAACCCCTCGTCACTTCTTGCGTGTGTTTTCGTGACAAAACATAGTTTGGGAGACCGGACAGACTCGTCTGCGATTCCTCCTGATGGTAGATGGTGTAGTGTGTGACCCCCTATGGCCGATCAGTCGTGTAGTGTGAAAACCACGACGACTGAAAGAGTGCAAGAGATCCAGCCGTGTAGTGTGAACTGTACAGCCATCTGAACAACTTAAAAATCGTATAGTGGGAACTTGGCATTAGACTCTGGGAGAAGCTGATTCTGATTCTCACAATTTCTCAGAAGCTGGAGCTGTAACACAAGTTTAAAAGTGAAACAGGGAGGAAAATCCAGATAAACACAGATACATGTGGAGCTGGAACACTGGATTTGATTGTGAATTTTATTCCACACAAATGTAGATTCGTCTCATATTCGCACTTTGATGACTTTTTACTGCGACTGCTCAAGCCGAGCGCTGAACAAACATGCTTCTCATGTGAATACGCCCTAAAAAAAAAAAAGTTGTTTAACGAAAAACTGACGACTAAAAGCTTTGTTTTTATACCTCACTATATCACTAGCTGGTCCATGTGTTAAATATGAGCTCGGCAGAGATCTGTACATACTCGGTACAGCCTGGAGAAACTGTAGCATCCCTGCAAAAGCGAATCGCCCAGGACACACACATTTCCCCGACCAATCAGGAGCTGCTGCTGGAGGCAGGCCTTCCCCTGGAGCCACATAATGAGGTTATGCAATGTGCAGTTGATTATACTGTAAGTAAACGATTAAAGACCTTTTCCCACAGAGTAAATCCTTTATATTTCTGATGTTTCGTTTGATTTAATTTTGACTCGTCTGGTTATTTAGTCGATTGACGGTCGTCGAGCCGATGTGCAGCTGGTCTTCCTGTTTGACCGCTCCTGCTGCAGCTACGAACCGCAGTTCAGCCCACGGATCCTCCCCGAAAACATCCGCTTTGTCCGTAAGTCGAAATCGTTCCTGCGATTACTACCAGAATTTTTAAGCTCATTATTTTAATTATAATTTTTATGCATTATTATTTGTGTTTGTTATATAGAGAAGGAACCAAAGCACAAGCTTCACTACAGTCATCAGAGGCGCACGTACGGCCAAGCCTGGAACACTATCAGAGCGCTAAAGGAGGACTGGCTAAAGCTGCAGCAGGGCCAGAAATCAGCTCTGTAAGACGAACACAGACACCTTAACTGTTTCAAATAAGTCTCTACACATTTACCTTACATTTTTATTTATGTTTACATTTTCTGCATTTAGCAGACACTTTTATTCAAAGCAACTTACAGTACTGTGACAGTATATTATATAAGCAGTTGAGGGTTAAGGGTCTTTCTCAAGGGCCCAATGGTTGCCTAGCAGTGGTGCGGCCTAAACCAGCAACCTCTGGATTACTAGTCTAGTACCTTAACCACTAGGCTACAACTGTCATATTTTATAAAAACCCCTGTTTTAAAAATTTGTATTATTTTTTTCTTATCGTCTCTTTTACTACTACTTTACAACTACTGACATGAAACTAGTAACATTTACGTTTACTATGTTTTTTTTATTTATTTATCCATTTTCTTCATTTTTCTCTCGATTTTAGCGTAGTCAATTTGTCCGCTGCTGTGGATCCCCGATTGCGTTAGAGAAGGGTAAATTGCTGCTCACGTGCCCTCCGACGCGTGCGGAGTCCTTGCGGACCCCTTCTATTACACCCGTGCTTTCTGTACAGGTGCCTCGGTCTGCTAACCAGGGTCCTGGCACAGCGTTTGAAGACTCCACCTAGGGCTGGGCGATTTTCACGATTAATTCGGTTAATTCGCATGAACGTTTTCACCCGATGTTAGAATGTGACAATCGCGATTGTTTACATACTTTATATTTTCATTAAAATACCAACATGTCACAAAGCAGAAACTGACCAGACGCTCGCGGAATATAAATCAGGGAAAGTTTAATATAAAAAGGGTGAAAACAGTGTACAAAATCAGTTGGAGTCCAAAACCAGCGAAAACCAAAACAGTAAACGGAAGACAACAAGGATTATACACGGTAACGGTCAGATTCAGTAATAAGGAGCGCAAACACGATCAGCAAAACGAAAACAGAAGAGTTTAATTAAGATTCACTGAATCAAACACCGCTGAACTGAATCAAAATACGGAGCCGATGAGCGTGATCAGGATTGGCTGGAAAGTAACGAGTTACATTTACTCGCGTTACTGTAATTGAGTCGTTTTTTTGTGTGCTTGTACTTTATAAAGTAGATTTTACAGCCTGTAATTGTACTTTTACTTAAGTAAGTTTTGTACTAAGAATTGTAATTCGCTACATTTTAAATCACATCCGTTACTGAGTAAAAAAAATCGCGTCTGGGAAACTGCTGCAGGGAATTCTGCGATAAGGAGTCGGATCTTTTGTTTCGGTTCTTTTTAAAGAGCCGTATGTATGTAACGACTCCCAAATGCGCGAATCGGTTCCTTTATTTTGACTTAAAGGGCCGTTCAATAGAATCGAATCATTCTACGACACATAATAGTGGTTAATACAGTTTGAAAGTTTTATGGGACTAAAATGACACATTACACATCCTTAAACGTTCAAAATGTTGTATCCACCCCCCAAATCACAAGAGGACAAAATCAAAGCTGAGCTGAGTGATCACTTGATTCCCCCCCCCCCCCCCCCTTATTTTAATTGCATTATACAAGAACAAAAAAAATCGAAATCGTAATCGACAATCGGGTATAATTTTAAAATAATCGAGATTTTTTTTTTTTTTGCAAAATCGCCCAGCCCTAACTCCACCCACTTGGTTATTTCCCCACCCAGCAGAAACACGGTGGCCAATTTCTGCACTGCCAGTTGTGCCCGCTACATGGTGCCCAGCCGACCGATAGCAGAGCCGAAATTCGAAACGGGGTGTTAAGTGTGCTAGCGGAATATCCCGCTGCGCCACCTGGGCGTCAGCGTTTAGCAATTAAGGATTAAGGGCCTTGCTTAAGGGCTCATCAGTGGCAACCTGGCAGTGGTGGGGTTTGAACCAGCAACCGTCTGCTTACTAGTCCAGTACCTTAACCACTAGGCTATAACTGCCCTAGTAGGATTGGGAATCCAGGTCGGCCGAACTCATGAGTTAGAACTTGTGATACTAGTGTGATACCTATTTGTTTTTATTGCATTTTACAAAACGTCCTAACTTTTCCAGAAATGGGGTTTGTAATGCCCTAATTTGCATATAATGGTGCCAGAAAGTGGCCTGACCTCACACGAAAAGGTGCAGTAAGGTACAATGATATGCACACACACATTCTTACTGAACTATCTAAACAAACAGATCTCAGAATGACTGATGAATGAATATGTTGGTATTTTAATGCTTTTACCACAGGGAATCTTCCTCAAACGTTCTCACTAATCCCTTTCGATCCTCTCCTAGAATGAGTCTGCTGAGGCATAATGGTCAGTTATCCAAACAGAAGAATGAGATGGTGTCTGTGCACCAGAGGCTGAAAGCTACACTTGAATTCTTTTCCACTAGTCTGCATATAGACATGGACAAATACCAGGAGCAGAGAGCTACCGGCATAGGTAAAACACACACACACACACACACACACACACACATTTATGCTCTTTGTTCTCATCCAGTCCACATTTAGTCATCAAATCCACACATATTTTATGTGTTGCACAAAGACAGTGAAACAACAGCTGTGGTCACGTAGGTGTCACAGAGCTCCAGAATCCTGAAACCAAGGGTTCAAACCTCACCCATACAGATGTCATGCTTCTGATGACTGGATGTTAGTTTTTCACATTCCTGTGGAGGATTTCTGGTCCATTGCTTCGGCAGAATTATTTCAATTTCGTCACACTGGAAGGTCCAGTCAAAACTGAGCTGAATGCATAATCCGGACCGAGCTCCCTGACCTGCATCTATACCAAAAGGTGCTGGTCCAAAGCCAGGAGGATAGTAAAGGACCCCAGTTTTTTTTTCTTATCTCTACGTGTACGTTTTTTCTTTTGTTAATTAGTATTAATGTGAATGGGTAGTTATAAAAAGCATTTCACAGTATACTATCTAAGCAGTTGAGGGTTAAGGGCCTTGCTCAATGACCCAACAGTGGCAACCTTGCAGTGGTGGCGCTTGAACCGGCTAGACGACTGGGTCAGAGCATCTCCAAAACTGCAGCTCTTGTGGGGTGTTCCCGGTCTGCAGTGGTCAGTATCTATCAAAAGTGGTCCAAGGAAGGAACAGTGGTTAACCAGCGACAGGGTCATGGGCGGCCAAGGCTCATTGATGCACGTGGGGAGTGAAGGCTGGCCTGTGTGGTCCGATCCAACAGACGAGCTGAAGAAGTTAATGCTGGTTCTGATAGAAAGGGGACAGAATACACAGAGCACCACAGTTGCAGGGCTGTTTTGGCAGTAAAAGGGGGACCAACACAATATTAGGAAGGTGGTCATAATGTTTTGCCTGATTTATATATATATATATATATATAGCTGCTCCTGTTCTTTGGATTGTTGTTCTGTTGCGTAACTTAATTTGTGGGTTTGTGCTTTAGATCAGGGTTTTTCAAACATCTTACTCTTTCTATACAAGATACAAGATGTAACTCTTTCTATACAAGATGTAACATGAAGCCTCCATAAGGGGGCGTTCTGAAATACACTGCTCACAAAAATTTGGGGATATTTCAAAATGAATATTAAGCGATAAAAAAAGGACTGGCCTTCACGTTCTCCAGACCTGAATCCCACTGAACATGCTTGGGATGCACTGGGTAGATGTCTGGCAAACCGTCCGATGCCTTCCACAATACTTCTTGAGCTGGAAGTTGCCCTGGATTAATTGGCAGAGGATCCCACAAGAACTGCTGGACAGTCTGATCCTGTCCATGCCCCATCGCTGTCAGTGTGTTGGGTCTTGGGTGACCATACACCCTACTGAACAGTCAATGTGTGGCACTCTCGTTTAGTTTGCTTCTGTTCACCCCCACCAATATGTCATTTGCTACTCAATCACGATAATTGAGTTTGCATCTCATTTGCATAATCGAACAACTTTCTTTGACTTATCGTTTGCTTTTCTGACGTTCTTGTTTAATAAATAAAAATCAAATGCTTCTTTTTTTTTTATCGCTTCATATTCATTTTGAAATATCCCCTATTTTTTGTGAGCAGTATATAAATTTTTTTTTTTTTTGAAAAACCGTACTTTAGATCACCAGTTGATTTGACTCTCTTACTTGTATTAAATTTTTTTGGTACAGAGCAGTTTTCAGGGTTTTGTCCCTGAAGCCACAAAACATTTTCACACCATCACATTACAGCCACCATGTGTAAATGTTGGTATGATGTTTAATAGTTAGCTTTAGTCAAAGATGTAACCATATGCCTTCATAAATATTCCAGTTCTAGAGACCACATTAACCCAAATGGTTTAGTGGTCAAAAAGCTGTGATTTGAGGTGCAAAAATAATTGATTTATAATTTTATATACGTTACAGCATCAGAGAAGCTACTGAGTGTCTGGCGGGAAATGGAGCAAACGGCACTTAACTGTGGCCAGGTAAGAATATCTGTCTCACCCTATATAGTAAAGGTTAAATAATAACGCTTCACATTTTTAACGCGTGTGTGTATTAGACAGAGGATGTGAATAAGCTGGAGGGGGAGATGATGAAACTACAGACGGATATAGTCGATCTTCAGAGACACTCATGGAGGAGCGGTGAAGCTCTAGAGTCACTGTGAGTACGCACACACACACACACACACACACACACACACACACACACACACACACACACACACACATCTGTAATCATTAATATACTTATAATAATACACGTTCTTGTTTCTCAGTGAGGGCAAGGCAATGGAGTTATTCCGAAAGCTCCGAGAGAAACCCAGAGGTAAGTCAAGTCGCCAAGCTGTGACAGATTTTAACCCTTAACTTAAAACGTTAATTAAATGTATTTTTAAAAGTATTTAGTCACATTTAACATGTATATACTGTATATAATATTTACATTAAATAAATCAGGGCAGAACGGCGCAGTGGGTAGCGCCGTCACCTCACAGCAAGAAGAGCCTGGTGGGTTCAATTCAGGATTCTTTGTGTGTGAAGTTTGCATGTTCTCCCTGTGTCCATGTGGGTTTATGTCGGGTTCTCTGGTTTCGTCCCACAAGTCCAAAGACATGCAGTCAGGTTAATCGGAGTTACTGAAAATTATCTTTGGTGTGTGTGTCTGGCTAAGTGGGTAGCACTCTCGCCACACAGCAAGAAGGTCCTGGCTCGGGGCGGTCCGGGTCCTTTCTGTGTGGAGTTTGCATGTTCACCCCGTGTCTGTGTGGGTTTCCTCCGGGAGCTCCGGTTTCCTCCCCAGTCCAAAAACATGCAGTCAGTTTAATTGGAGACACTAAATTGCAGGTGAATGGGTGTGTGTGTGTGTGTCTGCCCTGCGATGGACTGGCGCCCCGTCCAGGGTGCTACTGTGTGCCTTGCTCTCATTGAAAAGCTGGGATAGGCTCCAGCACACCCCTTCCCGTGACCCTGATTGGATAAGCGGTTAAGAAAGTGAGCGAGTGTTTGTGTGTGTGTGTGTGTGTGTGTGTAGGCTGTGATGGACTGGCGACCTGTCCGGGATGTTTCCTGCCTCGCACCCAATGAATAACTGCAACCCTGACCAGGATAAAATTGTGGTAAAACAGATAATGATTGAATTAAAAAAAATCATACCTGAGCCAATTGTGTCTGTGTAGACGCCCGGCCAGCCAGTAGCACAACAGACCTGCACAACCCCAATAAATCAAGTTCTAGAGATAAATGCTGCCAGTTAAAAAATGAACCTTTATGAAACAAGCAAATATTACAGCATTTTTATACAATTAGGACTGAATACAATTTGAGCAATTGTGGGTTTAGGCTTTGCTCATGGACCCAACAGTGGCAGCTTGGTTGTAGTGAGACTTGAACCAGCATCCTTTTGAATACTATTCCAATACATTAACCACTGAGCCACCACTGTCCATAGTAAGAAAGGTAGGCCAGTAGAGAGGCCAGTAGTCACGTTCCATTCCTACCCTCCACACACAACTGGTAGCCTTTTGGCATTGAGTAAATTGTTAGAACAATGTGATAAAATTGGATTTATTGTTTAAACTGTCCGTGTGTAACTTTTTAGAGCAGAGGTGCGTAGGCGATTGTCAGGAGGTGGTGAAGTTAGTTGTCCAGGCGGTACAATTCTACGAGAAGAAAATCCGGGAGTTCTACACACACCTCAGGTCAGAGTGGGATTTGTTTTTTATGTGTTATCTTTAATCCGATTAAAAATAAATACATAAATGATCATGTCTGCTTGTGTCCGTATAGCAACCTGGTGGTCTGCCGGCAGCGGGTGATGGAGCTGCTTCCTCGGGTGGAGGGGATGGTGAGCCACATGGCTCAGTGTGAGCAGGAGCTGAGGAGTATGCAGGAGAAGAGACAGAGGGAGCTGTGGAACCTACTTAAACTGGCTTGTGTAAGTCACACAAACACACTAAACATTTAACATTATTAATGTAAAACCATGGAAGACACCGATCACTTACGCCAGACTTAATAAAATAACTCAAACTATTATAAAATCTGGATTCAGTTAAAGAGAAAAAATGCTCCATAATGGTGTGTGGTTTCAGAGCAAGGTTCGCAGTCCAGTTAGTGGAAGTCCAGATGGAGGGAGAACGCCACTGTCCTCTGGTACTCCACCACTACATCCTAGACCTCCTCAACCTAACACCCCTCCTCTTCTTCAACCACAGTGAGTACATATTTTTTATTTATTTTTCTTCCCAATTGCGTTATACCTGGCGTGCCTCCTACTAGATGGGACTGGAATCTGGCGTGTCGCACCAAAAATGTCCAGAACTTATAATGTCCAGGTCTTCTTCACAGACTGGATTAAACAATAAAGAACTCTATCAGGCCACCCAAGAGGGATGGGCCCTGCTGAGTCTGGTTCCTGTAATCTTCCTGTAATTTTTTAAGGGAGTTTTTCCTTGCCACTGTCGCCCTCGGCTTGCTCAACAGGGGTTTTGGTCTGTTGGTCCTGGATTCAGTACAGTTGAAGTGAGTCTGACTTGACTTGACTTGAATTGACTCGATACACATAACTTATTCTGTACAATACTTGCACATCTGGACATTATAAAAGTATTTTAATTCTAAACTGAAACATTATATGCCGGAACAATACTCGAAACATTTGCATATCAGAATATGTTTTTTCTACTTCACCCATCATTTACTCAGTACCATGTACTGACCATGTACTGTCTCTAGTCTTGTCTGCTTTCATTACTCTTTAGATTATGAATGTTCATATTTATTTTAGGCCTTTTTTGTATTTATTGTACTGTTGTCCATCTGCACTGTGTATTGTACTGTCTTGCACTTTTTGTTCTATGTTGCACCCTGGTCCTGGAGGAACGTTGTTTCAAGCTTAGTATAGAGCTTAAATGACAGTAAAGCCTCTTTTGACTCTCTCTCTTGTTATGCTTCCTCTCTACTGGTGCTGACCCCCACCCCTGATTGAGGAGAGCGAGACGGCCACACGCCTTCTCCGACACGTGAACAGTCTTCACCTGCACGAGGCGAGTTCTCACGCCAATCAGTCTTGTGCACGGAGAGCCACACCCTGATCAACGCATTATTCCTCGACTCTGATTATTGGATTAGTGGATTATTCATAACTGTTGCAATTACACTGATCAACAGCGCCCGCACAGAGACGTGGGATAATGGAGATTGCCGCGTGACTCTCCGTGCACGATACAGATCTCGAGAGGTCGACTACCGCACACGTGTCGGAGGTGGAGTGTGTTAGTCAAGGCTGTCCTCGATCAGGAGTCAAGGTCTAATTAGAGCCAGCACATTGGTAAAAATATTTGCCATGCATTAATACTACTGTATTTAAGTCAAGTATTTACAGTATTTACAATGGACAGTGTCTCAAAGCAATTTTACAGACCAAAAACCCCTGTTAAGCCGCTGAGGGCGACAGTGGCAGGAAAACCCCCCCTAAAATACAGGAAGAAACCTTGAGAGGAACCAGACTCAGCAGGGACTGATCCTTCTAGGTTCCTGTCAGATCTAGCAGGAGCAGCGTTGTTGGCACGACAGCCTCAGGTGGATAAACAGGTTTCCGTCAGAACCACCTCTGGGTAAACCAACAGAAGATAAGGTAGTTAAAATGTAAACTTGTTAAGAGTAAAATATCAGTTTTACAGAGAGTTTTAGACTCCGGCACCCCTAATTATTACAGCAGAACTAAAAGGGAGAGCGAGCAGGTAACACAATCATGAAGGCTTTCACAGGACACACAGCGCCCACCTCCCCCACCGTCATCAAACGTGAGTGATCGGATAAGAAAGGCAGAACGACAGCAACCCAACATCCCTGATCACCACAAGTTCTGCGCCTTTGTCTATATTCGGATTGGGCAGCTATATTCCTAGGGGTCAGAAATCATGCGCAGCCAGAAGTCAACATGCAGCGCCAGCAAATCCGACAAACATGAGAGCACCAGACTGCCCAGAGCCCCGACCCCCAGGACTATGACTGCTAGGACTGTAGGTCTAGCATATTAAGTAGCCACTGATTGTATTTGCACTGTATACAGGGAGGAGTCGTTAATCATAATTGAGGAAAGCAAGACGTTCGAGAATCGGTTGCAGAGTCTGGTGCAAGACACGATTAAGGAAACAGAAACCAACCTACAGGTACATAATCATAATAATATTTCACACACAGCCATCATTTCTACACATCTACCTTTGTTTTTATTATTATTATTTGTCTTCTTGTTTTAGATGTTGCAGAAATGGACGTGGCTGAATGGGAGCCAGGATTTTCACTGATACTGACATTCCACGTTTCAATCATCCTAGTAGAATATGCAGAACTGTGTGTATAGTGAACAGAGCGTTTTCGTTAATTGTAGAACAATCCTGCCTCTTACTGGAAGTAAAACCCAGTGCGACAGCAAAATCTTTTAGAGTGATCGTCTCGTAAAAATCGATTTCCGTAAGACCAAGTGAGCAAGCAGATTTTCTGGCTAAGCTATCAGTGCTTTAATCATAAATACTCAGTGGACAATTGATTAGAATGGTATGGACATGCTCAACATTTGGTCAACCTGTGCTCCTTATTGATGTTTTTAATTAATACACTGTATATATACACACACACACACACACACACACACACACACACACACACACTATATGGCGAAAAGTATTCGGACACCGGACCATGAGCTTGTTGGACATTTCAAAATAAAGAGAGTGACCTCTATGTGTTCTTGTTAGAAGCCTGAAAGGTAGCTCAGTGGTTAAAGTACTGGACTAGTAATCAAAAGGTTGCTGGTTCACCAGTAAGTTGCCAATTGCTCAAATAGTGTTTAGTCATAATTGTTGCTTTGC
Organism: Trichomycterus rosablanca; assembly: GCF_030014385.1. Classification (NCBI taxonomy): domain Eukaryota; kingdom Metazoa; phylum Chordata; class Actinopteri; order Siluriformes; family Trichomycteridae; genus Trichomycterus; species Trichomycterus rosablanca. Next base: position 3,160,972 of record NC_085994.1, read on the forward strand.
TAAGCGTCTGCTAAATGCCGCAAATGTACATAGAAGAATACCTGTTGGAATTTGTGCCCATTCAGTACAAAGAGCTTTCGTATGGCTGGGCACTGATGTTGGTCAAGAAAGATTCAACTGATCTTCTGGTTCAGTCATGCACAGGAACAGGCAATGACCTTCCCTAAACCGTTGCTGCTTTTACAATTGTTGTTGCAATTGTTGTTGCTGAAACACATGAATTCAACAATTAGGAGGGGATGTCCCAATACTTTTATCCATAAAGTGTTTTAGAGTTATGTCCCATATATCTTATATAGGTCATAGCATCCTTTACTGTGCTTAATCACTGGTGAGACTGGTATGGAAGCCCATAATATAGTATAATCCTAGTCTTCCATACAGCTGGAGTTCAAAATGTCATTTTATATACATTCTGTATAGGTTAGTAAAGCAAACAGCAGGCAACAAACTTCATTTAGCGACACGTGAGAATCTGTGAGCATTTTTATTTCTTGTAATGTTGTGATGTAAAGTAAATATAATCTGGTACTGTATGGTTTACTGTGTAATTGACTTTATTTTTATTGATTTAAGACCATTAATCTAGCTGATGCGTATACACAGTTGAGTCACATTATTATGACCACCAGCTAATATCCAGAGTAACCGCCGTGTGCAGCACAGACAGCAGCTAGGTCCCTTAGATGCTCAACTGGGTTCAAGTCTGGGGAATTAGGGGGCCAGGGTAGTACTTGGAAGTCTTGCTCATGCTTCCAACCAGTGTGGCATGTTGCATTGTTTTGCTGGAAGATCCTATCCACCCCAGGGAGGACAATCAGCATGTACTGGTGTACGTGATCTGCAGGGATGGATTCATACCCAAAATCAGTCAGTAGTGCCTTTCATACCTTATATACCCTCACAAAACGTGACTTCCTTCATTAGCCACGCACTGCAGCCATCGAAAGTAGGAAGCGGTCATAATAATGTGACTCGACTGTGTATATCAAAATCCATGCCCGTTGTCACATTACACCATGAAAATAAATAAAGTCTTAACTATTTCCAGCTGTACCGTATTTACACATTATAATGATCATCATCAAAGTGTAAGTTAAAAAATTGCATTTATAATTGAATGAGTAAAATACCAGGTTTGGATAAATACCCAGCCTCGTATGCCTAGTTCACACTACACGATTTTGCCCTGATCTTTGCTCGCCGACAGATGCACCAGCTCGGTATAAGATATAATCGGCTCTCGTTTGCTATGTGTGAACTGTTCAGCGACTCGATCAGAGCGGCTCTTAAGAAAAATATATAGCATGCTTAATATCTGGACCTGTTGGTGACTCCAAACGCTTTAGTGTGAAAACTGTTGTGATCAGGTTGTGACTGGCAGAGAGTGCACAAGATACAGGGTGAGGCGAAACCCGGGAAGGAGATGTAAATGTGTAGAACAGGGGCATAATATAGTTTTTAATCAGGCAACATCGGCACACACGCAAGCTTTACAGTATTTGTGACCTTAACGTCCATGCCAAACCATAATAATAACAATGCATTGCAAAAATGTTTATTTACCTTTGACTCTCTGAGAACAGAACAATCCACTCCTTCATCCAGATTTTCTTTATCCTCCTTGCTGTTTTGCTGCAAATCAGCACACAAACAACTTTGATCGTTTGCTTCTTGTTGACGTCTATTTTTGATAGAACAAATAAATCCCATCTCACACATGGTATCATTAAACCCCTCGTCACTTCTTGTGCGTTTTTGTGACCAAACATAGTTTGGGAGACCAGACAGACTAGTCTTAGATTCCTCCTGGTGATAGATGGTGTAGTGTGTGACCCCCTATCGCCGATCAATCGTGTAGTGTGAAAACCACAACGACTTAAAAGACTCCCGATTACAAGAGATCCAGTCGTGAAGTGTGAACTGTTTAGCATTCTGAGAGTAACCGTTATAAACCTGCCCAGGTACAACTTTCCAAATCACACACCAGGCTAATTGGCCCACACCTGACATCAATTATAGTGGGTTTGATTGCTTCAGAACAAAACCAGCTGTGGTTAAACAGATTCAGTTGAATCAAGCTACTTTTTAATTTATTATTTACAGGTACGTACAGGGGTTGGACAAAATAACTGAAACACCTGGTTTTAGACCACAATAATTTATTAGTATGGTGTAGGGCCTCCTTTTGCGGCCAATACAGCGTCAATTCGTCTTGGAAATGACATATACAAGTCCTGCACAGTGGTCAGAGGGATTTTAAGCCATTCTTTTTGCAGGATAGTGGCCAGGTCACTACGTGATGCTGGTGGAGGAAAACGTTTCCTGACTCGCTTCTCCAAAACACCCCAAAGTGGCTCAATAATATTTAGATCTGGTGACTGTGCAGGCCATGGGAGATGTTCAACTTCACTTTCATGTTCATCAAACCAATCTTTCACCAGTCTTGCTGTGTGTATTGGTGCATTGTCATCCTGATACACGGCACCGCCATTGGATGCACATGGTCCTCCAGAATGGTTCGGTAGTCCTTGGCAGTGACGCGCCCATCTAGCACAAGTATTGGGCCAAGGGAATGCCATGATATGGCAGCCCAAACCATCACTGATCCACCCCCATGCTTCACTCTGGGCATGCAACAGTCTGGGTGGTACGCTTCTTTGGGGCTTCTCCACACCGTAACTCTCCCGGATGTGGGGAAAACAGTAAAGGTGGACTCATCAGAGAACAATACATGTTTCACATTGTCCACAGCCCAAGATTTGCGCTCCTTGCACCATTGAAACCGACGTTTGGCATTGGCACGAGTGACCAAAGGTTTGGCTATAGCAGCCCGGCCGTGTATATTGACCCTGTGGAGCTCCTGACGGACAGTTCTGGTGGAAACAGGAGAGTCGAGGTGCACATTTAATTCTGCCGTGATTTGGGCAGCCGTGGTTTTATGTTTTTTGGATACAATCCGGGTTAGCACCCGAACATCCCTTTCAGACAGCTTCCTCTTGCGTCCACAGTTAATCCTGTTGGATGTGGTTTGTCCTTCTTGGTGGTATGCTGACATTACCCTGGATACCGTGGCTCTTGATACATCACAAAGACTTGCTGTCTTGGTCACAGATGCGCCAGCAAGACGTGCACCAACAATTTGTCCTCTTTTGAACTCTGGTATGTCACCCATAATGTTGTGTGCATTGCAATATTTTGAGCAAAACTGTGCTCTTACCCTGCTAATTGAACCTTTACACTCTGCTCTTACTGGTGCAATGTGCAATTAATGAAGATTGGCCACCAGACTGGTCCAATTTAGCCATGAAACCTCCCACACTAAAATGAGAGGTGTTTCAGTTATTTTGTCCAACCCCTGTATATACGATTCACTTGCCCGGTTGGCTTGCAAACAGTTTTTAAATGAGTTTTTTCTTTAATGAATATAAATCTGTGGATCTCATGTTTGATATACAGATATGCGTTTGTTTATCTGAGACTTTTAAAGGATCATAAAATCACCTTCACGTACCTTAAAAGCATAGTTTTTAAAATAAAAACACAAAGATGTTTGAGCCAACACACCTTTTATTGGATTCCACAATGTTTTTAAAAACCAGTCATTCACCACAGCAGTCAGGATAAAACAGACAGGTTTTAAAGAACAACAAAACCAGAAGAATGAAAACCATTGTCTCTGGCCCCTACTAAACACACATTAATGAAAATAAGCATTTAATGGCATATTTGGCAATGAAAAGGACAAATATAAGATTTATTTTCTTACATATAAGTGTAGTGTAGAAGAATTTGACATATGCTGTGGACGCTCCTTTAAAACACACTGGAAACAGCAGCAACTTGAGTGCTCATCGCAGCCTGAATTAAAAACGACCCTGTGTGTAACCCAGAATCTACATGTATTAATAACTTAACAATTTTCAGTAATAAAAATGATAAAAGGACGTTTGCCACCTGTCAGCAGAAGTGATGGCACGGACTGCAGCCACAGGACGGGATCTGCTTGGAAAGTCGTGAACTACTTGTGGAAAATCATGTATTTTATTAGTGTTGGGGGAGTTTTCCGATGCGTCTCGCCCTGCTGCTCGACTCTTATTCAATCTTTAGATCTCCAGCTCGAAACCCATGCCCACCTTATGTCCACCAGCATTAAAGTTCTTTGCATCGATCAGGGTGGAAAGTGTAAGCTTCACACCTTAAAGGAAACAAGAATGTGAGTGAGTGAGTGATTGAGGGGCTACTTGAGATTTCAGGCATTAGTAGAAGAGCGTGCAAGTTACCTGGTCGCAGTGTCTGTGTGTAACCCACTCCAACCAGACTGGCATTGTTTACTTTAGTCTGCAAAAGACAACACGTAACAAATTAACGTCAATATCTGGGATACCAAGTGGCTTAAATGTCTAGTACATTTAGTTTGTAGGAGACGTTGTCAAATGTCATAGAGCATAATTAGAGGCTGGCCTCCTGTTCTTCTCTCTGCCAATGCTGCTCCTGCTAGATGTGACGGGTACCCTGGCTTGTTTGCACCAAAAATGTCAAGAACTCACTACGGACTTTATCACAGACAAATAATGAAGAACTCCAATTATTTTTTGCTAGTTTTAACTTTAAGCTTAATTTAATTTTGCGTTAGTATGATTTCTGTAAATTCTATTTATTAAAATGATCCTCCAGGCCACCCAAGGACGATGGGTCCCTGCTGAGTCTGGTTCCTGTAGGTCCTGGATTCTGTAAAGTTTCTTTGAGACAATGTTCATTGTAAAAAGTGCTATACAAATAAAATTGACTTGACTTCTATGAGGGATCAAAGCAATACTAATCATGGCCACTAGTGAGCTAATGTTTATTAAAATGATAGATCTAGCCATGAGGTACAGTGCTGTAAAACAGTATTTCCCTTTCCATTTTTGCATATTCGTCACACCTATGTCTAGTTCAAACTACAGGATTTTTGCTTGCGGACAGGTTGCCGCTAGATGTGGCGGCTTGGAGGCAACTCGGCGTTCGCTCAGGGATCTAAACTTGGCTCTCAATCGCTATGTGTGAACTGTTCAACTACTCGATTTGAGCGCTCGACTCAAGAAAAATATCTAGCATGCTAAATATCTGAACCAGTCGTCGAGAAGGTTGCGAGTGGCACCGAGTGCTATGTGTAACTACAGCCAATGAGAAGGCAAGATACAGGGTGAGGGGAAACCTGGGGGAGGAGTGTGAAACCGTGAAACATATAGTTTCTATCAGAATACATCAGCAGACACAAGCGTTACAGTATTTGTGACCTTATCATCCACGCCAAACCATAGTACCAACGCAAATATTTATTAACCTCCAACTCACTACAGAACAGACGACCCCTGCTGGTCACGTAGCCAAATCCACTCGGATTCATTTATTTTTCATATTTGATTCTACGCTGCACATCTGCACACAAACAACTTTTGTTTGCTTATTGGACGTGGTATCATTAAACCCCTCATCACTTCTCGCGTGTGGTTTCGGAGACCAGACAGGCTCGCCTACGATTCCTCCTGGTGATAGATGGTGTAGTGTGTGACCCCCTATCGCCGATCAGTCATGCAAGTGTGAAAACCACAACGACCTAAAAGACTCCCGAGTGCAAGAGATCCAGTCGTGTAGTGTGAACTGTACAGCCATCCGACAGCTCCGAAAGTCGTGTTGTGTGAATCTGGCATTAGGCGGCTTTCACATGATAAGCAGTTTGCGCTTTGTTTACCATGAGGCTGGGCGCATAATCTTGTAATAATAAACACTACTGACAATACTGTCTGACAGTACTGAGATGCAGTTTTGTATCTCATGTATTTTTGTTTATATAAAGAAGAAAAACAAGAATAAAAAGGGGTCATGAAACTCTAAGGGTGAATTAAATCATATCACAGAGCTACAAAGCCAAGCGATTCCAGGATAAGGAAACTTGCTATATAAAATGCAAACTTGGGCTGCGTCTGAACTCACTCACTCACTCACTCTCTTAACCGCTTATCCAATCAGGCTTGCGGGGGGTACTGGAGTCTATCCCAGCTTTTCAATGGGCGCAAGGCACACAGTAACACCCTGGACGGGGCGCCAGTCCATCGCAGAGCACACACACACACACATACACACACCTATAGGGCAATTCAGTGTCTCCGATCAACCTGACTGCATGTTTTTGGACTGTGGGAGAAAACCGGAGCTCCTGGAGGAAACCCACGCAGACACGGGGAGAACATGCAAACTCCACACAGAAAGGACCCGGACCTCCCCGCCTGGGAATCGAACCCAGGACCTTCTTGCTGTGAGGTGACAGTGCTACCCACCGAGCCACCGTGCCGCCCCATACTTAAACAGTATGTACTAAATTGGAGCCAGGTAAAGCAGTACGCTCTTTCAGTACGCAACTGTGCAGTATGCACGCAACCTCAGACGTACTACGTCCGCTATCTTACCAACGCCACGTGATGCATGACGTCACATCGCCACAGTTTTCAAATCAGACAAAAGTCATTCTGTCGTTCTCCACAAAGCTGCTCATAACGTTACTCAGGGTTGTACTTAATTATTACATTTTTAAAGTTACTCTGTCTCCACTTTTCGCGATCTTTCTTCTTCCCTATGAACGCCTCAGCAGCTCCAGTTGAATGATGGGATAGATTATAGGACCGCAAGTGTGCTGTGTTTGCGTACTCAAAAGTGGCCGCCCTTGCAGTAGCTCATACTGTTAATAATGCTACACATTCTGACACACTACCCACTCTAGCGTACTGCTTTCCTGTACTGTTCAGTATGGAAGCATGTGATTTCGGACGCAGCCTGAGTGTGCGCTGTGCGTAGCACTCAAGGTAGCGTCACGGCAAGGTAAGGGTCACCACTACACGCGCTGGGAAACAACAGGCACCAAACAGATTGGATATTATTAAATAAAGAGGAAAGGAAACAGCAATTGTGCACATTTTATAGTCTTGGGGTGGATATAAGATATAAAACACAGTACACAGTAATTAAGAATGGATGTAGGGAGTGTTTGGTGAAAACAGTGCATTAAGGGACTTACAGAAATGGATGTGTTCTTGTCCAGCTGATATTTAGCAGCAACGCCAAAGCGAGTGTTGTTGCTGCCAGCTGTCCAGGCCAGATTCACCGCCGTCTCTAACTGGTCATTCACCTTCTGGTAGATGGAGCCACCAAACTCTGTTCCGTCATTACTGCAGGACACAGGTCATTGTTTACACCATTAGACTATTTTAAATGAACCAGAATGAAGGTTTTTAATAACACTGATGGATATGAAACTATTACTCACACGTTGGTATGCAGCTGGAAGTCGCCCGCCTTGTACCCCAAGGCGAAGTTGTTCTGAGCCAGTTTGGACTTGGAGGTGTCAAAGGCCATTTGGTAACCGGCCAGCCAACCCTCGTAACCCAGCACCGCTGCAGCGTGCACCGTGGGTCCAGCGAGGTCAAAATCGACATCACAGCCCACGTTGACATAATCACGTTTGTATCCGGTCTTCAGTTTGGCACTCTTCTTCCTTTAGGGTGGGGAAAGATGAAATTCATTAATTAAATTGATTATTTTCTGTTTATTTTTGTGTGTTTTGTTTATCTTGAATTGTAAAGCGACCTTGGGTTTGTGAAAGGCGCTATATAAGTATAACTTATTATTATTATTATTAAGACAGATGTTGGCAGATGTTGGTTAAGGTACTAGACTGGTAATCAGAAGGTTGTTGCTTCAAGCCCCACCACTGCCAACTTGCCACTGTTGGGCCCCTGAGTAAGACCCTTAACCCTCAATGGCTCAAATCATGTTCAGTCACAATTGTAAGTCGTTTTGTATGAAAGCGTCGGCTAAATGGAGAAAATGTAACTGCGTGTGCACAAATGTGCCTACAGTGTACCTACAATTTCTGTAATGATGTATGGTACGCCACTGCCTATGCACTTTGCAAATTACTATTCATTAATCATTTATTATCATGTTTATAAACGTTATTGTTTCTGCCTTTGTTTCACTACCAAGATTGAAAGTAAGTGAAATTCATAATTTTTAAATTACCAGACGAGATGCCAGCTTACCCAGTGTTGGGCACAAAGGAAGTGTCCAAAGCCAACTTCACTCCCTTAGCCAGCTACACAAAGGCGAGAAAAATAAATATCATCAGTGACCATTGACAGATAACATGTGGGCTGTTTAAATCTGTATGTAGAAGAAATAACTCACCTGATCCTCCATGGTGACCTCGGTGGTCAGAGTGTTGTCCGTGTTCCATTTCTGGTTGAAGGTCAGACCCAGTTCCTTTACTTTGTACTTAGTTTCCAGATTACCAGAAGCTTTTCCTGAGTCTGTGTTACTGGATCCACTGGTCGAAAACTCCTGAAGAAATAAATGAGAGATTTAGAATGAGGATGAGGAAATTAAAACTACAAACTACACACGGGTACACACGGGTATTAAACTGTAGTTCAGTGGGTCAAAATCTAACTACATTTTTAATATTGTTGTGTAGTAACTGGGAAAATAAACAAGAAAAAAATGCCTAGAGCATTTGCTAATTTATTAATCACACGTATAAATTCAAATATAAATCAACTTTCTGCATAAACGTTTGTTCTTTTGCTCAACATATGATTGTTATGCCCTCTCATGACGATGCACAGTAATGCGTCCAAACTCCAGCAAGAAAAAGATGTACAGCAGCTTGAACAAAACTGGTACCACAACTAAAACTGGGTATCAGGATGTTCTGTCATTTTAAAACTTAACACCATATCCAATGCAAACCTAATGCAAACCCAATTCCAAAAAAGTTGGGACAGTAAATGAAATGCGAATAAAAACAAGAAGCAGTGGTTTGTACTCTAATTAATTGATTTTTGTATATAATTCCTGCCTGGGAATCGAACCCAGGACCTTCTTGCTGTGAGGTGACATTTTTTGTGACGCCCCATACTTAAACAGTACTTACTAAATTGGAGGCAGTGTGCACTGCTCGGCCGGTAAAGCAGTACGCTCTTTCAGTACGCAAGTGTGCAGTATGCACGCAACCTCAGACGTACTACGTCCGCTATCTTACCAGCATCACGTGATGCCACGTCACATCGCCACAGTTCTAACAATTTTAACATCTGATTGATTTTTGTATATAGTTCCAAAAGAGTTAGGCCATCAGTAATGTTAAACTGGGAAGTTTAATAGTCAAAAACACTTGTTTTGAAACCACTCACTCGCTCACTTTCTTAACCGCTTATCCAATCAGGGTTGCGGTGGGTGCTGGAGTGTATCCCAGCTTTTTAATGGGTGCAAGGCACACCCTGGACGGGGCGCCAGTCCATCGCAGGGCGGAAACACATACATACACAAATACACACACACACACCCATTCACCTATAGGGCAATCCAGTGTCTCCAATTAACCTGACTGCATGTTTTTGGACTGTGGGAGGAAACCAGAGCTCCCGGAGGAAACCCACACAGACACAGGGAGAACATGCAAACTTCACACAGAAAGGACCCGGACCGCCCCACCTGGGGATCGAACCCAGGACCTTCTTGATGTGAGGCGACAGTACTACCCACTTAGCCACCGTGCCGCCCACACAATTGCATGGAAATTAAGGCTTTTGCCATCTACAGTCCATGAACTTAGCAAAATATTTATTTATGTGGGTTTTATGACACTTTATACATGTGACTGTGTCATTTATGGCATGATCGGTGTTATGTTTAGTTCTTATTATCTCTTGTTTCTATTTGTCCATGTATATTTTTGTTTTTATTTCTGTTACTGGCAGGAAGTTTAAAATTGCTCGTGTTTTCTTAGGTGAGAGTTTCTTTTAACATTTCCAGTGTAAAATACATATTTATTCAAATTAACTACAAAAACCTTGCATTTAATACAACACCTTTTTTTATCACTTATTAGTTCCACCAAGTACTGCAAGCTAGTTTGTCTGGTCTGCCCTGCCACACTACAAATATTGTTAAAGAATGGTCTGAGGAACATAAATAATTAAAAATGTTGACGCTGGACAATGAAGTCCAATCCTTTTTTGGAAAGCAATAAAATATGTAGTTGAAACATTAAATATCTCGTCTTTATAATGTTTCAAATGAACACAGGTAAAAGTATTGCATTGTTGCTTATTTGTATTTACATTTTTCCTTCTCTTCCAACTTTTGGAATTGGGTTTATAAATGTTCTATGTATGAATGACAAATAAACAGCAAAAACGCTTCAATAAACTCCTCTCAAACAGCAGTAAGCAATTACTCTCTTACCATCTGATAGCAAAGTCCAAAAAGCAAGCAAATGAAAGGAAAGCAGACAGTTAGAATAAAGATCAAACATTATTACATATTATGCATTACAGGCCTCTCCTATACACATTAAATGATAGGAAGAAAAATACATGCAAAGGGAGTTGGGATGTAACGATGCACCACAAGACAGTTAAAAATCGGTGCAGATGTGCCACGATTCGAATCGGTTATTCATTTGAGATGAATTGATATTCACTTTAAACAGCAGAGGGCGCTGACACTATTCACCTTATTCATTTATTTATACAATGTTGGATTTGTTTTTAAATTTCATTTGTTTTTTTTGTTTTTTTACACAATAAGCATAGTTTGGCATAGTTTGTACCTCCCCCAGAAATAAAAGGACATTCATTATTTAGATAAATAAAAGAGAGGCACAAATACAGAATTTAATTTTAATTTTAAAGAGAAATAATAAAAGGAAACTTTGTCATAATTTGTCTCCAAATTCATTTTGTTTTAAAATAAAATATCGTGAATCGTATTGCATCGTGGGTAGAGTGTATCCCTAAAAGGGAGTCATTAATACAAGTTCTTTTACATTATATAACAAAATAAACATAAAGAACGTGAATGTGAATGTAAAACTGGCGACTCACAACTCCACTCTGAGACTTGGTCTTGAGGTCCAGTTTAACTGTCCCAAATCCTGAAGTTAGAAGATGAGGGAAAAAAAGGGAATTAATTAGTGTTAAACTAGAATAAAAATCATGTAGCTAAAACAAAAACAATTAGGAAATCTTAAGTTTGTAGCTTTAGTAAACTTAGTAAAAACTAGTAAAAAAAAGAAATCTTGAGCTGTAACACAAGTTTAAAAGTGAAACAGAGGAAAATCCAGATAAACACAGATACATGTGGAGCTTTCAGACTGGATTTGACGGTTGTTCCACACAAATGCAGATTTGACTCAAATTCACACTTTGAGGACGTTTTATCGCACCGCTTAAGTCGAGAGCTGAACAAAGCAACAGTCGCTCCCGTCGAAAAACGGAAAACGTTGACTTTAAGGGTACAAACTTCTCGACTTTCAAAGATTCTGAGTTTAGGGATGTCGAGTATTATTATTGCTGTTGGCAAAATGTTCTATTTAAACTGATTCACAATTATCTCATGAAGTGGTGAGCCCAGGTCAAGTCTGAGCCTTTAGTAAAACCTCCTTTTACTCCCAGTGTACATAATGTTGCCCTTAAATTTGGGTACAACACAGCAGTTAAATCACAGCAGTGCTCTGACTGTGTCTGACGAATAGAAGGTTGGGTTACGTATCTACACATTGGAGCTGCACATGCAGCAGAGGAACTACAATCAAAATTAGAAATGACTAGATTGGAAGAAAAAGGGAGGGGGGATGCAAAAAAGTGTTCCAGTAAGGTCATTTCCTAATGGGACAGCATCTCTCCCACAGGTACTGAGTTTATTGATCACTTGGTCATTGATCACTTACCATAGCCCTTGCTGAAAATATCTTTGGCAGATTTGCCAAGGTCAGAGTATGCCGGAGGGACAGCCATGCTAACTGAGGAAAGAGAGAGATGAAAGGCACACATCATATATAGGTCTATACCAACTGCATGCAGACATTCATACTAACAGGTATCTTTGACCACATTTAACAAAACTTCCTTAGTCTGCTCAAATCTCCTTGTATAAACTGGTACAAAATGCTTTTAATAACAAATGCATGTTAGGGTTGTGGTTTGTGTTCTGTTAAGCCTCTGGTAGCAATTTTATCCAATCTAGCGGTAAACCAGCAGTGTATAACTGATGATACCTTTCACCGCTCCCTTTAGGGATCACCACAGTGGATTAATCATCCACATACCGATCAGGCATAACATCATGACCACCTTCCTAATATTGTGTTGGTCCCCCTTTTGCTGCCAAAACAGCCCTGCAACTGTGATGCTCTGTGTATTCTGACACCTTTCTATCAGAATCAGCATGAACTTCTTCAGCAGTTTGAGCTACAGGAGCTCGTCTGTTGGATCGGACCACACGTGCATCAATGAGCCGCCCATGACCCTGTCGCCGGTTTACCACTGTTCCTTCTTTGGACCACTTTTGATAGATTCTGACCACTGCAGACCGGGAACACCCCACAAGAGCTGCAGGTTTGGAGATGCTCTGACCCAGTCGTCTAGCCATCACAGTTTGGCCCTCGTCAAACTCGCTCAGATCCTCACGCTCACCCATTTTTCTTGCTTCTAACATCAACTTTGAGGATAAAATTTTCACTTGCTGCCTAATATATCCCCCCCACTAACAGGTGCAGTGATGAAGAGATAATCAGTGTTATTCACTTCACCTGTCAGTGCTCAGAATGTTATGCCTGGTCGGTGTATTTCATTTGGCACAATTTTTAAAACAGATGACCTTCCCGACACAACCTATTTACACCCCCACCTCCCCCCCCCCCCCCCCCCCATCCCGCATGGTTAGGTTTACGTAACGCCATGAGCTTCTGCATCTGTGAGCCCAGTCCAGAAAAAAACAGAATTAATAATGACATAAAGCTGCTATTCACACCATCAGTGTTTGTCATTAATAAACCAATTTAGTGCTGCTGTGTCTGATCCACTCATACCAGCACAACACACACTAACACACCACCACCATGTCAGTGTCACTGCAGTGCTGAGAATCATCCACCACATAAATAATACCTGCTCTGTGGTGGTCCTAACCATTGAAGAACAGGGTAAAAGCATGTTAAAAAAGTATGTAGAGAAACAGATGGACTACAGTCAGTAATTGTAGAACTACAAAGTGCTTCTATATGGTAAGTGGAGCTGATAAAATGGACAGTGAGTGTAGAAAACAGGAGGTGGTTTTAATGTTATGGCTGATCGGTGTATAAATTAGTTTTTAACAATTAACAACAAAAACAGAGTAGACTGAGACAGGGTGTTCTGTATGAAACAGAAGGAAACTGCTGCTACAGTGGGAATTAGAAAGCGTTTGGTTATTATTTTAAGTAGTATTAATTTTTAGTTTTAGTAACGCCGTGTGTGTGCAGGTTATATCAGCATAACAACCTGTTTATTACTCCGCTGTTTGGGTAACGCAGTGGGCAGAGCGCATCGCGCATATCTTTCCGCCCTAGGTTCGAATTCGGCTTAGGGCGAAACTAAAGTAACACAAGCAGAGCCGGTGCTATGGGAGCGCTGGGTTGGTCATTGCCCCCTGCAGATTTTCTCACTGCCCCCCTAAGCAACGCAGTCCAGAACCGGGGCTGCATGCCAGTGTGAAGATGGATTATGTAAAAATGTTGTTTACACTATTGAGAGAAAATGTTCCATGATGTTCTTTATGCATGTTGTTTTACCTAAAATATGGTTCTGATTTATTATTATAAAGAATGACAATAATAAATGTTAAACAGCCTAAATAAATAATTTTGTTAATTTCCTATGACGGTGTAAGGACCCCCCCCCCCCCATATGCCTTCCACCAACCCAACAGGATGTTCCTTATTTCCAGTTCTGAAAGTTGGCGTCCCTAACTGAGGGTGTATTCCAGTTCACGTCTGAGCAAACTGCAAAATACAACAAAAGGATCACATACAATAATAACAACGAAATAGTTCATATTATATTCGATTTTTTTTTCTTACTATACCGCGGTTAATTGTCACACCGTCGATTCATACAGACTCCTGGCTGCTACTGCATGCACACAAAGACCTTATAAATAACGACAATGTTCCTAATGCAAAATGTAAATATCCTACTGGAAACCAATGCTGTTGAACTCTTTTAACTGGTGCATTTTAGCAATACAACTGGTTTTGCATTAAATTACATCTGCAGGCTGAAATGTCACGGAAAGCTGCGGTGCGGCCCTCGGTGTCATAACCCGGAGCCCGGACCGACACAACGCTCCTGCGAATGCAATCCCAGTTCATGCAATAAATGTAATTTAAACACTCGCAGAGATAACACCACAGTAAATGAGTTCATGCACATTACCGTATCGTTTATGTGATTAAGACGAGACTGTCTTCTGCTTCGGGTTGGTTCGGTGCCTCAAACAAGAGGGCAAACTGAAGGAGAAACAGGCAGGGAACAGGGAGGGCGTAATTACTGCGCATGCGCAGTGGGTGGCTTTTCTTTGCTATGGTTGCTGGAGGCTGGGTCATATTGACGCCTTATGGAGCGGCCAGCTTGAAAACATATATTAAGATTATATAATATAATACTAAAATGTGCTCAGAAATGCTCCCTTCCCCAGTATAATGATGTAAAAATCGAAACAAACGTACACCGATTTAGGCATAGCATTAAGACCACCTTCCTAATATTGTGTTGGTCCCCATACACAACAAACTGTGATGCCCTGTGTATTCTGACACCTTTCTATCAGAACCAGCATTAACTTCTTGGATCGGACCACATGGGCCAGCCTTGACCCTGTCGCCGGTTTACCACTGTTCCTTCCTTGGACTACTTTTGATAGATACTGACCACTGCAGACCGGGAACTGCCTAATATATCTCACCCACTAAAAGCTTCCGTGATGAAGAGATAATCAGTGTTATTCACTTCACCTGTCAGTGGTCGTAATGTTATGCCTTGTCGGTGTATTACACTCACTAGCTTAATGTTAGTGTTCCCATCAGTTGTTAATATGGCAGGCTTTTGTTTAGAATACCCTCAGTCCCAGTGGATTTGGTCATCCCCACCCCCAATGTTCAGTCCATGACTACATCCTTGAAAACAATACACAGCACTGACTGACAATAACCCAGCCAAGATTTCTAAATCCCAACAAATACCCAAGATTTGGCTTTTGTCAGTGGTGTCCAAACTTTTTTCTAGGAGGGCCAGATTTGATCATGTAAAAGTGCCCGAGGGCCAACAGTCCCTGATGACATTATTTTAAGCAATAAAATATGTATATAAATACGCTGTTATTTAATCATTTTATTTTCACACAGCAAACAACAACCAAATGTAAGCATTCAGATGAACAAATCAGAACACACAGAACAAGCTAACTGAACTTGAAAACTTTCAGAAACTCATGTTAAATTTTGTCCATGTTAATTGTTGTTCATATAGCCTGTGTCGCTTTTATTACATCATATTATTGAGTACGTCTCATTCACGGTTTTACTGCCTCTCATGTGAATGCGTTCCTACACAGTTTTGCTGACACCATCTGGTAAAAAGGGGAATTGCATCTTGAATTAGTATCATTTATTTGTCTTCTGTTTGACTGTGCTGGTGGGCCACAAGTAATGCAATTTAAGACAGAAGACGCGTGTCATATAAAATCCGACCTCGGGCCGTGATTGGCCCGCGGGCCGAACTTTGGACATGCCTGGCTTATGTGGTCTGCGTGAGCTATTCTTTGGATCCTTGGAAAGCAGAATGCACAACCTGCAAAGTGTCCAGTAAAGGTGCTAGTTCAGCAAAACACAAAAGTGCAGCTAAAGAGAGAAAGTTCATCAGGTAAATGAACTATTTTGTGAGATCAGGTAAAACAGAAGATGCTGGTACTGCTGCAGAGGGAGTTTTTGCATTTCACACCATGAAGCATCACAAACAGCTAGAGATCGATGGACTGAACATCTGCCTCGTTAAAAAACCTTTCCCTGATTTTAAAACAGCGATAGAGGTTATTGTGAATGCCGTGAAAGCATCACATTCTGTCAAAATAGCTCTACTTATTTGTTGTTTTTACTACACTTACATTATTACAGTTATTCCATAGTTCTTGTTTTTCCCACAGTGACAGGGACAAAACAGGGACAGTGAGTGCCTAGCGGGTAGGGCTTTGTGCCATGAACTGAAAGGTTAAGAGTTCGAATTCCAGTTCTGCCATGCAGCCATTGTTGGGCCCTTGAGCCAGGCCCTTAACCCTCCCTGCACCAGGGGTGCCGTTCAATCTGGTAAAACAGAGGATGTTGTTACTGCTGCAGAGGGAGTGTTTGCATTTCACACCATGAAGCATCACAACAGCTACAAATCAATGAACTGCACGTCTGCCTTGTTAAAAAACAGCAATAGAGGTTATTGTCAATGCCGTGAAAGCGTTACATTCTGTCAAAATAGCTTTACTTATTTGTTGTTTTTATGGTCTAGGGCCAAATGCTGAGTGGAAGGGAATAAGATCTGAGCTTTTTTACATTTTCGGCATTTAGCAGACCCCTCTATCCAAAGCAACTTACATTACAGTTACAGTTTACAGTCTGAGCAATTGAGGGTTAAGGGGCTTGAACCAGCGACCTTCTGATTACTAGTCCAGTACCTTAACCGCTAGGCTACGACTTTTGTTAGTTGTCCTGTTAAAGAGTAAAGAGAACTTATTGAAGTTCAAAAATATAGTTGCATTATTGAAGCATTTGTCAAAGATTTGTCAATATTTAAACCTTTCATCCAGTGTTTGCCCCATGCCGCCATCTTAACACACTTGTACTCTATTTTGAAAACCAAAATATGGGCACCTTATTACAGTAATTGTTTTATGACTTCAGGACATTGTATGCCATAAAACTTGTATAATGCCAAAGCACTTTAGTGGTGATCATACTTTTTTGCCTCTCTAAGTTTTAGAAAAACAAAATAGTATAGTTGTTTATTTGAAACAATGCTAGTCGTTAGCTGAGCTTGTTGACGGTACCGCCGCTGTCTCTTTAAGTCGTTACCATGGAGACGTGTTTGACTCGGCTACGCGTCGTTAATCTTCGTGTTTACGAAGAGCCACCATAAAGAAAAACCCTAGAACAACAACATAACGCATTTTAAACGCCTTAAATCCAGAGGTAAACGTCTTTTAGTTATATATTTATTTAGTCTAGTATTTACACTAACGGTCTAGTTCACTAAATGTGTAAAACTGACGTTTGATCTCGAGTTTACGGTCTATAAGACGACACAGTGTAATTTACACATGTTCACTGTTCATCTTAAATACTGAAACTGGCTATAGGACAAACTCTTTAAATCTACTATTGACAGTTAAATGTTTGCATAGTGTGATTGGCTTTGCTTAATGATGGCCTCTTCTTAGGCATTTTTATGAGTGAATTATTTTCCTGCTGTGTATTTCTACCATCACTTATTACTACACTTACATTATTACAGTTATTCTACAGTTCTTGTTTTTACAACCTAAAAAACAGTGACAGGGACAAAACATTTACATTTTCATTATCAGCATTTAGCAGATGCCATTATCCAAAGCGACTTACAGTACTGTGACAGTTTATTGTCTAAGCAATTGAGGGTTAAGGGCCTTGCTCAAGGGCCCAACAGCAGCAACCTTGCCAGTACCTTTACTAGGCTACAACGGCCCTGTAGTTACAACATTTGAAATGAACTGAAATGCATAGCGGTGGCTAAGTGGGTAGCACTGTCGCCTCACAGCAAGAAGGTCCTGGGTTCGATCCCCAGGCGGGGCGGTCCGGGTCCTTTCTGTGCGGAGTTTGCATGTTCTCCCCGTGTCTGTGTGGGTTTCCTCTGGGAGTGTGTGTATGTATTTGTGTCTAGGGTGTTACTGTACGTCTTGCGCCCATTGAAAAGCTGGGATAGGCTCCTGCACCCCAGCTTTCCTCCCCCCATTAGAATTTAAAGACCATAAGACCCATAAATGCCCCTTACAAGGGCAGGTACACGTTTGACATAACTGTAGAATGCATACTCTTAGTTTGTGTTTAGTCTTAAATGCTTATTTGTGTATGTGTGTGACTGAATAGAATGCCTTTATTTGTCATATATACAGGTGTACAGTACAATTAAATTCTTCATTCACATATCCCAGCTTGCTTGGAAGTTGGGGTCAGAGCGCAGGGCCAGCCATTATATGGCACCCCTGGAGCAGAAGGGTTAAGGGCCTTGCTCAAGGGCCCAACAGTGGCTGCATGGCTTTCAGTTCATAGCCCTAAGCCCTACCTCCTAGGCTACCACTGTCCCTGTTTTGCCCCATCCTGCCATCTTACCACAGGGCAAGCCGTAGTCTAGTGGTTAAGGAACTGGACTAGTAATCAGAAGGTCACTGGTTCAAGCCCCACTACTGCCAGGTTGCTGCTGTTGGGCCCTTGAGCAAGGCCCTTAACCCTCAATTGCTCAGATTGTACACTGTCACACTACTGTAAGTTGCTTGGGATAAAGGTGTTCGGTAAATGCCACAAATGTGATTTATTGTCATGTTTTATCATGTTACATGATTTGTTAAAACATATTATGTAAATGGCCAAAATTATGTGGACGCCTGACCTTGAGCTGGTCTTAACATTCCATTAAAAAGACTATGGAGTTGGACTCCCTTCACGGCTATAACAGTCTCCAGCCTCCTTCTAGGAGGGCTTTGCACAATATGGAAGATGGGGGGGGGGGCCCTGGCCAGAAAAAGGGCTTCCCCCAAAGTGGAGCCACAAATTAAAAGTATAAAGTGTTTTTTAGAATTAATTTTATTTACCTGTTAGCAATGGGTTGTGAATAAGCTGAAACAAATGAAGTCAATGAATAGGAACGGTGTCCACATACTCTTGGCCAAGATACGGCTTTACAAAATAAAAGAGTAACTTAGTGTATACAACTTTTTGAGGTGGAAGATGGGGGTTACTGCATCCCCCAAGAAAATCCATAAGTACATTTATTTTCACAGAGTGATCATACAAGTGATAATGTCTAAATAATATCTTTAAATATATGAAAGAATAATTCAATGTGTTCTATATTCTTCTTTAGCACAATCATGTCTGAGGGACCTTCAAGGATCTCTGGGCCAATTCCACCGGATCCATCACTCTTTCCTGAATGCTATAAACGACCCAGCTCTGGTAAGAGGCTCGCTGGTTATTCTGTTAGCTTTTAAGCGATGCAAATGGATTGCCATGCTTTCTGGTGTGTATTACTGCGTGTGCATACACCGACCAGGCATAACATTATGACCCCGACAGGTGAAGTGAATAACACTGATTATTTCTTCATCACGGCACCTGTTAGTGGGGGGGATATATTAGGCAGCAAGTGAACATTTTATCCTCGAAGTTGATGTTAGAAGCAGAAAAAACGGGCGAGCGTGAGGATCTGAGCGAGTTTGACGAGGGCCAAATTGTGATGGCTAAACGACTGGGTCAGAGCATCTCCAAAACTGCAGCTCTTGTGGGGTGTTCCCGGTCTGCAGTGGTCAGTACCAGTGTTAATTTCAACGAATTCGACGAATGATTTTCGTCATAGTTTTCGTCAACGAACCTTTTTTTCATGACGAAAACGAGACGATAACTAAATAAAAAGTACATAAAAGGATAAAAACTATGACGAAATGAATCGACACTTTCGTCAACGAATAAAAATGAGACGAAAATGTTTGGCAGGGACGACATCCAATCAGAACTGATTTAGTTTTGTGGAAGGTAGGGACAAGTTAGAAAGAGATCCAATCATAACTACTTTAGCGTATGTGGAGGGGCGGGACAAGCCGATTAGCCATCCAATCAATACTAATCTTTTGCACACATTTGATCTAAACCCGGGAAGAGCAGACTAGCCTGTGAACTGTCTTTACTCATGGAACTAGGTTAACTCCACAATGTCAACAGGGAGAAAGAGGAGAGTTGATATCTGGACACATTTCTCATTTGATGTTGTGAAAAACAAGACGATGTGTGTAAACCATGTGGGGCGACGATCTCGGGTGAAAAAAACAACAAATCTGAAACATCTGGCACCGCTGGCAGTATAATGGCAACATAATGTCACAGCTGCTTTTACAGTACCCAGTTTTATAAAAAATTTAATATGCAATTTGTTATAAACAATGCATATATGTTTCAGGCAGAGCAGCCCTACTGGTCATTAATATTTTGTTATTGGTATGCTCAATAAGCAAGGTCATGTAAATAAAGATGTTGTTTGAAATAAGTTAAATCTGTTTTTGTGTGTATTGCACATTCAAACATTAATAATATTCCATAACTGGTTAAAAATGTTTCATTTTGTGTAAGTGTATATAATGACTTAAATAATTTAAGGGAACAGATAAAAAAGCATTTACATTTTACACCATTTATATTTATTTTAGGGCGGCACGGTGGCTAAGTGGGTAGCGCTGTCGCCTCACAGCAAGAAGGTCCTGGGTTCGAACCCCAGGTGGGGCGGTCCGGGTCCTTTCTGTGTGGAGTTTGCATGTTCTCCCCGTGTCAGCGTGAGTTTCCTCCGGGTGCTCCGGTTTCCTCCGACAGTCCAAAGACGTGCAAGTGAGGTGAATTGAAGATACTAAATTTGTCCATGACTGTGTTCGATATAACCTTGAGAATCAAATAAACTTGTGTAATGAGTAACTACCGTTCCTGTCATGAATGTAACCAATGTGTAAAAACATGACATTTAAATCCTAATAAACAAACAAATATGTATTTTAGTCGACTGAATCGACTGTAGATTTAGTCGACTATATTCTTATAATAATTAGTCGACTAAAACTAGACTAAAACTAAAACAATTCAGATGACTAAGTTATGACTAAAACTAAATTACATTTTAGTCAAAAGACTATGACTAAAACTAAATCAAAATTTGCTGTAAAAATTAACACTGCTCAGTACCTATCAAAAGTGGTCCAAGGAAGGAACAGTGGTAAACCGGCGACAGGGTCATGGGCGGCCAAGGCTCATTGATGCACGTGGGGAGCGAAGACTGACCCGTGTGGTCCGATCCAACAGACGAGCTGCTGTAGCTCAGATTGCTGAAGAAGTTACTGCTGGTTCTGATAGAAAGGTGTCAGAATACACTGCAGCACAGGTTGTTGCGTATGGGGCAGCAAAAGGGGGATCAACACAATATTAGGAAGGTGGTCATAATGTTATGCCTGATCTGTGTTTTATAAATTAATACATTGGTAACAACATTAATGTTCTTAAAAGTGTTTTATACTAGTAGGCTCTGATGAATTAACATTTTAGGGAGTAATTACAGTTATTTTTGTCTAAATGAAAAATATATTTTAATATTAAAGTGCTTAGTTTATTAAATATGCAGTAAATGTTGTTGAGTGTAGGAAAGACAAAAGTTTGAATCAAGCTAAACTTAATCCTAGTCATGGGTGAGGAATTGGTCAATTTTAATATCTGTTTTTCTACTTCTTATGTTATGATATTTCATAGAGGTACATATTAGAGTAAATATGCAGTATAATGCTATCATGTATTGTTTTACACCGGATAGGGAAAACTAAACCTCTTTATGAGCTTTTTTTTTATGCTCTTCCTTTCTCCATGTCTCTAAGCTCGGGGTCGTCTGGAAGGAAATTCTCCGAGTGGAATTTCATTGTGGTTAAATGGGCCCTTAGCTCCAGAACCTTCATTGTATCCTGGATGTTACAGCGCCCGCACTCCTCATCCTCCCCGCGTTGGCCCTAATGCTACACACATCCTGAAAAGAGATCGAGAGGGAGAGGTTGGGGCCATTCTTAAACTGGAAGGTGCCCTTCTGACCCCCAGCCCCATTAAACACAGTAAGATTACAGTAACATTAATTCTCTACCTTATTTTGACCAACTATGTGTTATACTCAATATCTCTTGTTTTACTTTAGATAAATTGCTTTGCTTCTCTGTCTGTTTACTTACGATGCTGCCCTCTATGTAGAACCAGCAGTACGGGATTTCGGTAAAGAGAATGCACGTAGGCTGCGTGAGATCCAGAGAAGAATTCGTGAGCAAGAGGTGCAGAAAGATCGTGCAAAACCGGTACCTGTAAAAGCCTTGTGGACCTCTTCCAAATATGAAAACACCCCCTCCAGGTTCATGGCCCTGTCTGAGGTAAGTGTCTGCTACTCGTCAGGGAATCGTCATCCTTGGGTGGCCTAGAGTATATTTGAGGATACAAATACTAAAGAGATAAAAATATAATTATTTATTACAAAAATTATAACAAATAAAAAGCATAGTGAAAGTAGAGTTCTTAATCTTTTAGTTTGAGGTAGAATAAAGTCTAATGGGAGGATTTTTTCTCCCCCTTTTTCCGTCTTCCGCTGCTGACTCCAGATTTGCATCCGAGGAGAGCACGGCGCTGCCCACGCCTTCTTTACACCTGTACAGCCCTCCTCTTCTCGTCCGTGCTTCCTGCACGGGCGTCTCTTCTGCCAATCAGGGTCCTTACACACTGTATGAAGACCCACCCACCCACATATAGTCCGGTCCCCACCCTGCAGATATGGTGGCTAATTTGTATCTGCTGCAGGCACTGGCATTTATGCCCGCCAGATGGCGCCCAGCCGACCGGTGGCAACACCGAGCCTCGAACCCGGGAGTTCAGAAACTCGGTGCTGGTGCATCAGTGGAATATCTCGCTGCACCACCTGGGCGCCCTAATGGGAGGATTTTGACATTGTGAGTGCAGTCTGCAGGATCAGCACCTTTGGGTTTAAACAGAAGGTGTAGTTAAAATATGATTTAAACAAAATAATTAATAACAAGAAGTCAGTTGTACAGAGCGTAGCACGACAGTCTGGCACCACTAAGCACTGCAGCGGAACTACAAGGGAGAACTAGAATGTACCAAAGCCATGAAGGCTCTCTCAGGACCTGTCTGATCATATGTAGGGCACAAACTGACAGCAACCCAAAATCCCTGATCACCTACACTCTATATGACTGCTAATAAAGCACTACCTGGCCAGGCTCCTCAGTATTTGAGTGACACCCCTAAGCTCTTCAGCTTTGTTGATGGCAAGGGTGGACAGTCCCAATCCTAGAGAGCCAAAACCCAGAACAAGCTGATGATCCAGCAAGTCAAATAGAACAGGGCCAGTAGGTGGGACAGACCATGAGAGCACCAGACTTCCCAGATCCCTAATCAAAAGTCTGAGCAAGCCGCTCAGATGGCGCAGCGGTAAAGTACGCTAGTGCACCAGAGTTGGGGTTCTGAATGCATCGCATCGAATCTCGACTCTACCTCTCCGACTGGGCTGGGCGGCTGAATGAACAACGGTTGACTGTTGTTCAGGGTTAGAGGGCAGAGAGTCGGATCATAGGTCCTCATAACTGGTACACCGCGTACACAGCGTCCATTAGTGTATGAATAACTCGTGCAGGTGAAAAATGCAGTCTGTACTGATTGCGTACCGGAGGGGGCGCAAGTCAGTTGAGAGGCGTCCTCAGTCAGCGGTGAGGGTCGAACCAGTATAGAGAACGCAATCAGGGTAACTGGACACGACTAGATTAGGGGAGAAAAATTGGGGGGGAAAAGTGGGAAAAAATAGTCTGAGCAAATAAGCATGTTTATAATTTAAATTTAAAGATTACATTCAGATACTGGCCTTGCACTTTGTAAACAAAGTAAAGTCGTTAAGCAGTAGTGCTCAATAATTTAATTCAAGATGAGTCAGGTCATGTAGTACATTATTAGTAATTAAAAGTTTTATTAGGAGTGCATGATTGGTACCTTTTAAAATGGAACTGCACATTTGTTTAAAATACACTGCGTATCTTATCTAATCATTAGTAGTATAATCTGTGTTTAATAAAATAAACACACCACGGTTAGATGTTTGTAAATCCTTATCACTAGTTTATGTGCAGAGGTGTGACCGTGATTATACACCGATCAGCCATAACATTACACACATTGTCCATTTTATCAACTCCACTTACCATATAGAAGCACTTTGTAGTTCTACAATTACTGACTGTAGTCTATCTGTTTCTCTGCATGCTTTGTTACCCCCTTTCATGCTGTTCTTCAATGGTCAGGACCCCCACAGGACCACCACAGAGCAGGTATTATTTAGGTGGTGGATCATTCTCAGCACTGCAGTGACACTGACATGGTGGTGGTGTGTTAGTGTGTGTTGTGCTGGTATGAGTGGATCAGACACAGCAGTGCTGCTGGAGTTTTTAAACACCTCACTGTCACTGCTGGACTGAGAATAGTCCACCAACCAAAAATATCCAGCCAACAGCGCCAAGTGGGCAGCGTCCTGTGACCACTGATGAAGGTCTAGAAGATGACCGACTCAAACAGCAGCAATAGATGAGCGATCGTCTCTGACTTTACATCTACAAGGTGGACCAACTAGGTAGGAGTGTCTAATGGAGTGGACAGTGAGTGGACACGGAGTTTAAAAACTCCAGCAGCACTGCTGTGTCTTATCCACTCATACCAGCACAACACACACTAACACACCACCACCATGTCAGTGTCACTGCAGTGCTGAGAATCATCCACCACCTAAATAATACCTGCTCTGTGGTGGTCCTGACCATTAAAGAACAGGGTGAAAGCAGGTTAAAGAAGCACACAGAGAAACAGATGGACAGGTCACCAATTCATCACACAGCACCACACACTCCCTCACACTTATGGGTAATTTAAATCAATTAAAACACTTTGTCCATGTTTTTTGAAGGTGGGTGGAAATGTCCTTGAGAACATGTTGTTGAACAATATCCAGTTTACCAGCTATGCCACTGTGCCCCATGTGTGAACAAACTCTTAGCCTAAATAGACGACTCTTATGTAAGTTGTGCTATTATGTACTCATATGCTCACAATCCCTTAATCAGAATCAGAATCAGAATATCTTCCTCTCTCTCTTTGTAGGAAAAAGGCAAAGTACAGAGGCCCGAGTGCAAAAACTTTCTGAAGGCTCACTCTGTCTCTGGTTCTGGTGGTCGGTCTCCGTCTCAACAGTCTTCCACAACCACAGCTTCACTCTCTGGAGCTGGCCCAAATACACCAGACTCACAATTACAGGTATCACCCACACTTAAACATTAAAAGTTTCTTGTTTAGTTTTGTGGTGGAGCTGATTGTGTAATGTAATTGAGAAGGACTGTGCATGCTCACAAGCTCATGTCAAAGCACATAGTCTTCTTCTTTTTCCTCGGCCTTTGTTCCGTTCGGTTGCGGGGTCGGCTCAAGGTTTGGTTCAAGTAAGTTTACATACAGGTTTGCACCAGGCATGCAGGGAGCTGTGCTGGGAGTCAAAGGACCCGAGCACTGATGGTTGATGGGATTTGAAGTCCTTGGACTGCACCATTTTGGGAATGGACTATTTTGTACCTATGGGGAAGGTTTTTTTGATCCTTTGTTTGGTGTTCTTATGTAATTGTGATTGTGACACTGTCTCAATGTAATAAATATAAACTGATGTAATGGTATAATAATATCATGTCTTTGTTTGTCATAGACCAATGACTTTTTGATAGTGGTGAACTTAGGAAATGCTATGTTACCTGTAGTTGGTTTGGTCCAATCCCTCATGAGTATTTAAGGGAAAAAGGAGTTTGTTTGGTTGGGCATGTGGGAGTTGTAATGGTGGTGCAGTCATTGAGAAGCACTGAAGTTTAGTTTAAAGTTTGTTTATTAGTTTAGGCCAGGTTTGAGTGTATGAATTTCTCAGTGAAATTAATTTTTATGTTTAATATTTTGCACTAATAATTGATAATTTGTTATCAATCCATGTTCTAGTAAAGAATTAAGGATGATGATAGAAACTTATATAGTTATATTCAAAGTATTTGTGCAAAATGCTCTACTTACAAACATATTTGATTTTTAGCTTGAAATAAGGGGACACATCATAGACTTTGTAAGTCATAATGCTCGTGCTGCAGGAAAGACTGTACTGAGACGCTCTCAGTCCATGCAGAACCTTCACAACAAGCAACCACCAAGCGCAATCAAGGGTCAAGTCCCACAGTAGTGAGTACTGTATTAAAGCAACACACAAATGCATTGTAAAGGATTATGACTATCCTGACAACTCACTCACTCACTTTTTTAACCGCTTATCCAATCAGGGTCACGGGGGGTTGCTGGAGCCTATCCCAGCTTTTCAGTGTGCGCAAGGCACATAGTAACACCCTGGACAGGGCGCCAGTCCATCGCAGGGCAGACACACGCACACACACCCATTCACCTATAGGGCAATTCAGTGTCTCCAATTAACCTGACTGCATGTTTTTGGACTGTGGGAATCCCAAGCAGTGCTAGCGTCTGGTCAGGTGTCTACACACAGACATGACTGGCTATGTTTTGGAGTGGGGGGGACTAAATTCACTCAGTGATTACAAGAAAATCTGACCCACTACAACCATGACTGGAAATAGAACCAAAGTGCAAATGCTTTAACCAATGTAGAACAATACTGTGGCTAAACAGCCACTGACAAACAAGAGGATAATCACAAATAAGAGGTATCAGGTGGCATTTTGAACACAAGCATTTCCTGCCCAGTGCCCACTCACAAATGACAACAGCAAATATTTTACATTTACAGTATTTAGCTTTTATCAAAATCGACTTACAGTATTGTGATAGTATACACCGACCAGGCATAACATTATGACCACTGACAGGTGAAGTGAATAACACTGATTATCTCTTCATCACGGCACCTGTTAGTGGGGGGGATATATTACGCAGCAAGTGAACATTTTATCCTCAAAGTTGATGTTAGAAGCAGGAAAAATGGACAAGCGTGAGGATCTGAATGAGTTTGACAAGGGCCAAATGGTGATGGCTAGACGAGCATCTCCAAAACTGTAGCTCTTGTGGGGTGTGTCCCGGTCTGCAGTGGTCAGTATCTATCAAAAGTGGTCCAAGGAAGGAACAGTGGTAAACCGGGGTGACCAAGGCTCATTGATGCATGTGGGGAGCGAAGAAGTTAATGCTGGTTCTGATAGAAAGGTGTCAGAATACACAGTGCAGCACAGTTGCAGGGCTGTTTTGGCAGCAGAAGGGGGACCAACACAATATTAGGAAAGTGGTCATAATGTTAAGCCTGATTGGTGTGTTCACTAAGCAGTTGAGGGTTCAGGGCCATGCTTAAGAGCCCAACAGTGGAAACCTGGCAGTGATAGGGCTTGACCTTTTGATTACTAGTCCAGTATCTTAACTACTAGGCTACAACTGCCCTATTTTCTACATTCACACATGAAACAAATATGACCAAAAACAGTTACTGGTCACTAGTGTAAATTAAGGGTTTTATTGCCAGTCATTAATTGTAACAATTCTTTAACATAGTCTTCATTTTTGACTGTTGATTTTGGACCTTTTTTGTACCAATCAAGTCTGGAGGACAGAAAGGACCAGTGGCGAAAAGAGGCAAACGAGAGAAAGAAAAACACTCCTGACCCATCCATACCTGCTGGACACACTCAGATGTCGGATAAGGAGAGACAGGAAACTCTGCAGTCTCTCAAAGAAAGTACGGCTTCTTTACTCTTTATTTTTAAGCCTTATAAATCTTTATAACACACATTCATTATAATTAATTTATAATAATCTCTCTAATGCTTTCTGCAGCCCACAGGTCTCTAGTGAGTGAGATGCTCTCTCTCCCAATGAGGACAGATACTCTGAGTGTGCGTTCCCGCCGCGCAGAACTCGACCGACGTCTCTCTGAGGTTGAGGAGGCCATCAAAATCTTTTCCCGTGAAAAAGTCTACATAAAAAACGACTCTTAAACATCACATTTAAACACAGAGAAACAACGTACACTATATTCATATAGTATCCCAGTTTTTCAATCCGGAATAGCATCGATTCTCTTGAATCTCAAGTCTTGAATGGTTTGTGGTTAGACCACGAATGGTTTGAACCATTTTTAAGAAAAAATCAGTGATAAAATGGAGTGGAGTCTGTGCTCTAGAACT
This sequence comes from Trichomycterus rosablanca, assembly GCF_030014385.1. Classification (NCBI taxonomy): domain Eukaryota; kingdom Metazoa; phylum Chordata; class Actinopteri; order Siluriformes; family Trichomycteridae; genus Trichomycterus; species Trichomycterus rosablanca. The sequence goes on from NC_085994.1 coordinate 3,188,908, forward strand.
TCACGTAAATCTTTAATGATGATAGTGTGTATTAAACCACTCTTAAATATCAGTATGAATGGGAAATTTTTTGGCCCAATTTGGATGTACTCAATTTCCCTTTGCTGTTTGCACTATGCCGACACTGGCTGCAGGCTAGCACACGCCTTTTCTACCACATGTAAATTTGGCAGCTGCATATTTACATTACGGATTCTAAGAGAGCCTCAGCATGGACAGAGGACCATGCTCTTCTCTTTGTGTTTTATACCACTTATGTTGGCACCTTAATCAGACAGTAAGAGACACTCCGGCAGGGGCAAGGAGGTTATACTATACTGTCTTTCCTTTCTCAGACACAGTCAATTGTCTGTCACGTCTGCTGATCTGATGTGCTAGCATATTAGACTGCTGTGCTACCCAAGTGTCCTCCTCCATTAAAAAACAGTTGGCAGCTGACATTGTGTTGAAATCACCCTTTAGCTTTTTTTACCCAGATGAAAATAACTAAATGAATCTTTGTGAGATTTAACCAATAACTGATTTTTTTTTTTTATGTAAACATTTAAGAAAGGAAATGTTGCATTTTGCTGTATGTTACCTAAGGTCAGAACTTGTTTATACATAATGTATGCTGCTGGCAAGTTAATTAAAACTTAATTGTGCAACTGTGTGTGTCTGTGATTGTGATTAAGTCACTACCAGTTCATTTTATCCTATGTTTTGTGTATCACCTGTTCTTATGGTTTTGTATTCATCACACATTTACACAATGATTCACACAGAAGAACAAAAGCACATCAAAAAATATACTATGATATTAAAAAACATAATTCTATTTGGTTAAATTAACACAACATTGTAATGCCACATCAAACTAAGGACAAGGTTTAAGACATTTGACCTTCTGCTAGATGGAGGACAGTTTGTGTCATTTTCTTAATCAGTGGTCAGAGCATCTCCAAAACTGCAGCTCTTGTGGGGTGTGTCCCGGTCTGCAGTGGTCAGTATCTATCAAAAGTGGTCCAAGAAAGGATCAGTGGTAAACCGGCGACAGGGTCATGGGCCAAGGCTCATCAATGCACGTGGGGAGCAAAGGCTGGTCCGTGTGGTCCGATCGAACCGTGGTCGGACTCGTTTCAAATGGCTCGGACTCGACTCGTGACTCGCATAAAATGACTTGTGGACAACAAAAGTCAGCAACATTAGTTACGTGTGACATATATATTAGTTACGTGTGACATATATATTAGTTACGAGATATATATATACGCACCGGCCGTCTTAACCAGCAACGCACGCAATGGGTAAATGTTCCAGCCAGCTTCCGGCATAGTGATGAAGCGTCGCTCCCTATATGGTGGAATACCCTACATAGTGCACTTCACAGTAACAACTGGGGTGAACGGAACGCTCCTACAGAACTGGTGCTAATGACTGTAAGAACCGCTTTCTGAACCAATCAGAGCTTCTGATTGTAATTGTTAGTAAGAAATGCTGTTATTTGCATTTATTCAGTTTGCGTCACTAATTATAAGAATAACGGATTCTATTCCTAATGGGATACGCAGTTATAAATGTAATAGCATCTGGAAGAACAGAAGCTCAGGTAAGCAGCGGTTATGGATTTTTTGCTGTGTTTGGGATTTTGGCCGCTGTGCCGTGATTTGCAATAAAAACAAAACGTCAGTTTAAGCTTTTAACTGGAACCTAGGAAGGTAAAGGCACAAAGTTTTTTATCTGAACTTACAGATTATTTGTTTATTTCTGCGCTACATTTCCAATATATATTTTGTGTTTATTATATTGACTCGGACTCTAGTCTAACGACTCGTGACTCGACTCTGACTCGTATTTTGTGACTTGTGAACATCTCTGGGACCAACACGATATTATGAAGGTGGTCATAATGTTATGCCTCATCGGTGTATAAGCCCTAAGGCCACCACAGCATTGACGTCACTGGTCCTACAGAGAGGAGCTGAGCTGCTGCTGCTGCTGACCACAGCGTTTTGTCTCCCTTCATTCATTCATTCATTACACCAACATCGTATGAATCTCTCTGGTGAAAATCACAAGTAAATCTCTTCTATCAAACAGCCATGAGTAAGAGAAAAGCTCCACAGGAAACTTTAAATGAAGGAATCACTGATTTTCTCATCGGTAAGTTTTGCATCGCGACAAAACAGACTGCTACTGTTAGCTAGCATCGGCTAATCGGTGCTAGTAGCTGATTGTTTACATTTGCGAGCTAACGTAGTTTAGTCGATTGTTGTACTTATTTGAAACCACTGACTTTTAAACCTACTTTTTAAACAGATTAAGTACCGATTTACATTAATAAACAACGATATCGTGTGTTAAGATTGTTGTAATTTACTGACATTAGCTGACTTGCTAAATGTGCTCTGTAGCGTTAGCCGTCCCGGCTAATCTGTAGTGATGTGTATTTTAAGGTAAAGGAACAGACCTTATTTAAGGGAAATGTTTAGATCCTGAGGCTTCACCATAACATTAAAACCACCTCCTTGTTTCTACACTCACTGTCCATTTTATCAGCTCAGCTTACCATATAGGAGCACTTTGTAGTTCTACAATTACTGACTGTAGTCCATCTGTTTCTCTACATACTTTTTACCCCAACAGGACCACCACAGAGCAGGTATTATTTAGGTGGTGGATGATTCTCAGCACTGCAGTGACACTGACATGGTGGTGGTGTGTTAGTGTGTGTTGTGCTGGTATGAGTGGATCAGACACAGCAGCGCTGCTGGAGTTTTTAAATACCGTGTCCACTCACTGTCCACTCTATTATACACTCCTACCTAGTCGGTCCACCTTGTAGATGTAAAGTCAGAGACGATCGCTCATCTATTGCTGCTGGTTGAGTCGGTCATCTTCTAGACCTTCATCAGTGGTCACAGGACGCTGCCCACGGTGCGCTGTTGGCTGGATGTTTTTGGTTGGTGGACTATTCTCAGTCCAGCAGTGACACTGAGGTGTTTAAAAACTCCAGCAGCGCTGCTGTGTCTGATCCACTCATACCAGCACAACACACACTAACACACCAGCACATGTCAGTGTCACTGCAGTACTGAGAATCATCCACCACCTAAATAATACCTGCTCTGTGGTGGTCCTGTGGGGGTCCTGACCATTGAAGAACATGAAACAGCATGAAAGGGGGCTAACAAAGCATGCAGAGAAACAGACAAACTCCACACATACAGGACAGCCCGGACCCACTGAGCCACCAGTTTTCCAGCGTCGTACCATTTTAATGCCATCAGGTTAAGTACGTAGCCACTGATGCGCCGCTGCTTTCACATCATCATCACATGAAAATCTTCTTCCCCTTAAAGCTTCTTTGAGCGTCCAACAAGGTGGAAATCAGATGGAGCTAAATCCGGACTATAAGCGTCTCTCAGACACGACCGATTACTCCTCCTCCTACTACACCATCACTGTTTCCAGCCAAAATATAAAATCCCTCGTATTTAGTCATGAATAGAGATTGCCTAGGATAAACGCATCTGCTAAATGTACATTTAAAATACTGTTTTTCTTCCACTTAGCACTGGTCAGTAACTTGAACATGTATTTGTGTTAATGTTATTGGTATTGGTATTGGTATTTCCTTTAATGTTGTTCTCTAATGTTTCTCCACTTTTTGTTCTTTGTTTAGAATTGGCCAACTATGAAAAGAATGTAAACAGAGCCATCCACAAGTACAATGCCTACAGGTAGGCCAGTGACATCAATTGTTCCTTTTGTGTAATAGTATTTTGGATAATAGTAAATGAATGGCACTTGTGGTTCACTCTGCATTCTTGCATTTTATTTAGGAAAGCCGCCTCTGTGATTGCTAAATACCCGTCCAAGATTAAAAATGGCACTGAAGCTAAAAAACTGGTAAGAGAAAAAGTCGTGTCATCAGTGTTATGAGAGTCCTTGGAAATACATGATAAAGAGGAAAGTATTTTTTTTTTCCTTTTTTTTGTGGCTTGTAAGGATGGAGTTGGTGCGAAGATTGCTGAAAAAATTGATGAGTTTTTAACCACTGGGAAGCTGCGCAAACTGGAAAAGGTATTTCATTTACTAGTGTTTTTTTTTTAATACTTTTATAACGTGTCATTTAAAGATTAACCCTTTATTGCATGATTTTTTTTTTCTCTGTGGAAAAAATATATGTTGTTTGTTATAGCCACAGAAAAATAGTACAAAAAAAAACAAATTATATTCTAATTTAGCTTTTTAAAAAACGAGCTACAAATGTGCTACAAATAAATAACGTAACCGTAAACGCAGCGTACGATTATTGTGTACGGTTATGCGGCTGATGAGAACTACATACCTGTAGCTCAGTCTGGGATTTTTTCGGAAAGCTTACCTGCTAAATCTTTCACTATTTCGCGGCCTAATTCACTGAACGGCGTGGACGCAGCCATTAGCCGGAACGAAAGAAAAAAAAGGATGTATTCTCGATTTGTACTCCATGTATGGTACAGATGCATGAGTGAGACGTGAAGTGGGTCAGCCAGCGCCTCTGCTACACTCGCATAGATGTTGGCAGAGCGTCCAAGTATAGAGCCAAGCAGTTCTGTAGATAAGAGGGGTCCATGTATTGTAGTGGCAGCAAGCATAGACCCCATCCGACCTAATTGTGTCTGTAGGTACTCTCAAATCAGACATCTGCAATACTTAAGCATGCACTGAGCGATTGATGGTATATTCACCTTGCCAATTTTATCCTAACTTTTAGATTCGCAATGATGACACCAGCTCCTCTATCAACTTTTTGACTAGAGTAACTGGAATCGGGTAAGCTCATGTCAAGCTTTACGGTGCATTTATCTCTTTGTATGTTTTTCTGTATTATTAACCTCTTTCTAAAACTTTATTATTAGACCAGCTGCTGCTCGGAAATTCTATGAGGAAGGCGTTAAGAGTCTGGACGGTTAGTCTACTGCTTTATTTAAAATCATTGCTGTATGATTAGTTTGAATCCCTAAACAAAACCTTTGTTCTTTCTTTTCTTTTTTAGATCTGCGCAAGATCGAGCACAAGCTGAATCACCATCAGCAGATTGGCTTAAAGTAAGTGTGGATGTATGACTTACACCGATCAGGCATAACATTATGACCACCTTTCTATCAGAACCAGCATGAACTTCTTCAGCAATTTGAGCTACAGCAGCTCGGGCCGGCCTTCGCTCCCCACGTGCGTCGATGAGCCTCGATCGCCCATGACCCTGTCGCCGGTTTACCACTGTTCCTTCCTTGGACCACTTTTGATAGATACTGACCACTGCAGACCGGGAGATGCTCTGACCCGGTCGTCTAGCCATCACAATTTGGCCCTCGTCGAACTTGCTGCCTAATATATCCCCCCCCCACTAACAGGTGCCGTGATGAAGAGATAATCAGTGTGATTCACTTCACCTGTCAGTGCTCGTAATGTTATGCCTGCTCGGTGTATAAAAAGCTTTATTTTCTGAAGTGAGTGAATTTTACTAAAGAATAAAACTATCACTGTTTGTCTCATATAAGCATATTTCCATTTTTTGTGCTACACTCATGTTAAAGGTACTTTGAAGAATTTGAGAAAAGAATTCCACGCTCAGAAATGGAACAAATGGAGGTATGGAGGGTTTGTTTTGGTTTTTGTTCTTTAAGTGCCTTTAGACGTACTTTAATTAAGGTCCATATCAATAAACGTTTTAATGTTTTTCTTTTAAAGGCGCTGATAGTGCAAGAGTTAGAAGAGTTGGATCCAGTGTACATCGGCACTATCTGTGGCAGCTACAGACGAGGTTTGCTCAATAATTAAAAGATTTTAATTCATATGCTGTAAAGCGGTGCATAGAACATTTTTATACAATATTTCCTACAGATAACTTATCAGATATCTTTGTTGCATCCTCAGGAGCAGGGTCGAGTGGTGATATTGATATCCTGCTAACCCACCCCAAGTTTACCTCCGAATCTGAGAAACAAGTAAGCATAATAGTTTAAATAAAATATTTCTACTCTAATAAGAAGAGTTGAGTGGAATTAACCGTCATGAAAGTGTCATTTTCATACTAATCAATATCCCAACACGTTTTGTGTGAAGCAAAAAGGGATCTAACTCTGTAATGATAACATAAACAGGTGTCTTTGAGCTTTATTAAATAAAAAGACATTTATTTTAAAGGAAACTATATTTAATTGTCTTTAAATGGTACAGCTGGGTAGCACTGTCGCCTCACAGCAAGAAGGTCCTGGGTTCGATCCCCAGGCGGGGCGGTCCGGGTCCTTACTGTGTGGAGTTTGCATGTTCTCCCCGTGTCTGTGTGGGTTTCCTCCGGGAGCTCCGGTTTCCTCCCACAGTCCAAAGACGTGCAAGTGAGGAGAGCTGGAGTTACAAAATTGTCCATGACTGTGTTTGATATTAAACTTGTGAACTGATGAATCGTCCTTGTAATGGACTCCAAAATGCAGTCAAAATATCTTTTTTTTTAGAAATTCAAAATAACTTTTGAGCCGCTCAGGTGGCGCAGCGGTAAAAACACACGCTGTTCACCAGAGCTGAGATCTCGAATACATGAACAACGGTTGGCCTGGTGTTCAGATAGGGGCGGGATTTAAGCCGGATGGGGGGTCTCTCTCAGACTAGTGCGATTACGACCTCTGCTGGCTGGTTGGTGGCGCCTGCACGGAGATGGGGAAGGAGTGCGGTAGAGGGTGTGGCTCTCCGTACACAGCGCTGTACTGTACTGCACTGCACTCGTCGAGTGTAGGTGATGAGATGTTCGATTGCTGTGCGCGTGTCGGAGGGGGCGTGGAGCGGCCCCGTCCTCCCCAATCAGGAGCAGGGACCAGCATTAGTGAGAGGATGATTGACGGGCAGAAATTGGATGCGCTAAAGTGAGAGAAAAGGGGTAAAAAAATTAATACATTAAAAAAAAAAACTTTTGAGTGTGTTTGTTGTCTAGTTAACATGTACAGATTTGTTTTACTGGCCAATAAGATTAAACGTTAATGTGTATGGTGTATTTTCCCCAGTTTGAAAGAGAAGCAGCGCCATATTATGATGCTTTATACAAAATTTGTAGTGCGTTTGTGGAATTTTGGCTCACATTATTTATTGTAGTTCCTCCTAAAGGTGTCCGATGGCTTTGTGCGGGCCTTGCTTTGTATAGTGGGGCAGAGTCTCATATATATATATATATACACTGTACTGTATATGTTTGTATATATTTTTGTGTTGTTCTCACTTGCTTTGTTGTCGTCTAGCCGAAACTGCTTCACGCTGTGGTGGAGCACCTCGAGTCTATCGGCTTCATTACAGACACTCTGTCTAAAGGAGATACCAAATTCATGGTGAGAGCCGTTCATTTCTATTGCCTCTGTCTGTCCCTGAACCGTTCTGTATATTAACGGCTCGGTTTCCTTCCTCAGGGTGTGTGTCAGCTGCAGAGAAACGATGAGGATGAAAACGATCATGATCACAGGCGTATTGATATCAGGTTATTGCCCTCTCTCTGATGTCTTACCTATTTGTCACACTGAATGATAGATTATTAAACAAAACATAATATTGCCCAAAGTGATAAAAATGAAGTAAACACTTTTATCTCCTATGTGAAAAAGTAATTGTTCTTTTGGTTACTCGGTTAACCGGTTTACTTAATTAAACTGGTAAGTCAGGTTAGCAAATCAAATACACCCAGACTTGATTTTAGCCAGCTTTATAAAATCGTTTCTACAAAAACACAGTGCCACATTTTGAAAAGGCCAAAACAATAAGACCCTCCACCAAAAGGTGGCGAAATTAGCTATTATTACATTAATGTGGCGGTTATTACCAAGATGTGGTGTTCTTACTCAATATCTGTCCTAAACTTCCCAGCAGTAACAAAAATATGAATAAACAAATAAAAAAAAAAAAACTTAAACATAACACCAATCATGCCATAAATAACACAGTGTATAAAGTGGCGTAAAAAAAATCAAATAAATAAATAAATACTCAATATCTGTCTGTCTGACTTGCTTTGTTTAATGCTATAATGTATTATGACACATAAGCAATAATAACAGGTAATCAGAATTACGTTTCCTCTTTACTGATACTGATCCCCACTGCTAATTGAGGAGAGCGAGACTGACACACGCCCCCTCCGACACGTGTGCAGTACCGACTTCATCGTCTCACCCGCACGGATCAGCTCTGTGTACGGAGAGCCACACCCTGATCCTCATTGTCCGTCGACTCTGCGCAGGCGCTATCAATCAGCCAGCAGAGGTCGTAATTGCAGTCCCTATCCGGCTGCCCACCCTGTATGAACTGAGGAGCCAATCGTTGTTCGTGTAGCCGCCCAGCTCAGACGAGTTTGAAATGTCATCTCTGTTGTGCTAGCGTGTTTTATTACTTTTTAAACGCATAATGTAAAAAAAAAAAATGTTCCTCGTTGTTGTTATTGGGCGGCACGGTGGCTAAGTGGGTCGCACTGTCGCCTCACAGCAGAAAGGTCCTGGGTTTGATCCCCAGGTGGGGCGGCCCGGGTCCTTTCTGTGTGGGGTTTGCATGTTCTCCCCGTGTCTGCGTGGGTTTCCTCACACGGTCCAAAGACGTGCAAGTGAGGTGAATTGGAGATACAAAATTGTCCATGATTGTGTTCGATATAACCTTGTGAACTGATGAATCTTGTGTGGTGAGTAACTACCGTTCATGTCATGAATGTAACCGAAGTGTAAAACATGACGTTAATAAACAAACAAACAAACATTGTTGTCATTGAGGTGCTACATGACCATAACGTTTGTATCCCTCAGTTGCTGGGTTGACTGTAACTGAACACCTTCATCTGTCAACAATGGAGACTTTACATGTGTTAGAAATTGTGAATTTTATTACTATATGATCTACAGAAAACAGTTATAATAGCGGATTTTACACCATAATGTACATCTGATATACTGACCTTTCTGATATACTTTCTTTTCAGGTTAATTCCTAAAGATCAGTATTACTGTGGTGTGCTTTACTTCACCGGGAGTGATATATTCAATAAGAATATGAGGACTCTTGCTCTGGAAAAGGGTTTCACCCTCAACGAGTACACCATCCGTCCATTAGGAGTCACTGGTAAGAATATATGAAGTAGTGAATGTTTACATTTTTATTTATTCATTTCAGTCTGATGGGCAAACGTGAATTGTCAACTAGCTTGTGGGTGGTTTAAAAGAATCACTTTGTTATTGTGGGTGTGTAAGGTTAGATCAATGTGTAAAAATAGCATTTGTTTTCACTTGAATTCAAATCCACAGCAAGGCCAAGGGCCCTATTTACACCCGCTTGACTTTTGGTACATTTTGTTTGTTAATTCTGAATAGAAATAATAGCTTTTTTAATTGCCATCAATCCACACACAAAAAAACGATAATAAAGAAATGAAAACACATCAAAAAAAATATATAATTAAATATCAAAAGCTCCAAACAATTGAAGCCCCCTTTGGCAGCAATTACAACTTCAGTTTCTGCTGTAAATAGTACTTTTTTTAATGTAATAACTTTTATTTAGGATTTGTGAGAAATGTCATGAATTTATAGGATGAAACAAAAACAATCATTGTAATCCAACACATACCTATAACTACAAACCCCATTTCTGGAACACTTGTTTTGTAAAATGCAATAAAAACAAGAATCTGTGATCATTTTCTAACCTAAGTACAATTGAAAGACAAATATGTTTGTATTATCACCGATATGAACGACTTCACTGTTGTTATTATTGTTTCTGGAATTTGATGCCTGCAACTTAGTCAGAAACGTTGGGATTGGGCAAAACAAACGGTTTAAAAGTTTCACCATTCCACAATAAGCAGAAGACTTGGTAAGAGGTGAGGGTATCGTGAGTGCTTGCAAAGATTCTCCTGTCGGATTCTACTTTTATACCTAAAAGATGTGCTGTGGTTAAAAAGAACATTCCTCAACTTATGGTTGAAAATAATTTATGTATTTTTATTAACATGACCTGGCACTGCAACTAACACTGTGTCTTTGTAAACTCAGAATACATGCAGTCGACTGGCATGTCTGCATTCCAGATCTGTTACCTATAGAAAACGTATGGCTGGTCATGATGAGCAAAATCGGACAACAGAGCAACCACAGACTACCAAGCCTTGTATTAACCAAGAATGGACAAAAATTCCACAATTATTATGCTCAGTTCCCAAACAATTAAAAAGTACAGCGGTACCTTGTAACTCAACGTCCCCTAAACTCAAATTCTTTGAAACTCAACGTGTTCAGCTTTTAAAACTATATTCATATTTAATTTCAGCTTAACAGTGAACAGCCGCTTTGTTCAGCGCTTCGTTTGATCGCTGCGGTAAACGTCATCAAAGTGTGAATATGAGCTGAATCTGCATTAGTGTGGAATAAGCGTCAGATCCAGTGTTACAGCTCCACATGTATCTGTGTTTATCTGGGTTCTCCTCCCTGTTTCACTTTTAAACTTGTGTTACAGCTCCAGCTTCTGAGAAATGGTGAGAATCAGAATCAGCTTCTCCCAGAGTCTAAAACGCTTCTGGTTGAAAATAAAGCTTAACGTGGTTTAATGTAGTAAAAGAAGGAGACAGGAGCACTAAACTTCTCTTCATTATTACTGCTCATAAGGTTCTCCACTAATCACATTCCTCACTTGTTTTAGTACGATAAGTCATGCTTTGTGCACGGCATGGCAGCACAAAAACTATTGTGCCGCTTCTCATGTGAATAAGTGTTTTTATATTATATTGTTATATTGTTATTGTCCGTGTATACGTGTCAAAAACAACCTCATTATTTTACATTACACTAAAATATATGCAGTTCCACAGGACCATGGAACACATTAACAAGCTTCCCAAACATCCTTATGGGAACAAATACCTTGAAACTCAACGTCTTTTAAAATTAACGCCACCCCCAGAACCGACTGACGTTGAGTTTCAAGGTACCGCTGTATAATTAATAAGCAAAGTGCTCTAACACTAGTGAATTTGCCTCTGGTCCATTTTTTCAGGGTGCTGAAGGCATCAAATTCTAAAATGTCACATACATAGTCATCCACAGTACAACTGGCTGTGATGCTTTAGTGACTGCTCAGCCACATTAGTTGCAAAATCGTACAAATTTACATTTTATGATACAATAAGACTGGTAATTGAAAACGTGGAGTTCTTTTTTTTTTTTGTCAGTTAAATATAAATCCAGACTTAACAAATGACAGATTCTTGTTTTTAGTGTGTGTGTGAGTGAATTGGTTGAAACGTTAAATCACTCTCTGTTTTGGATTTGTATTATTTTCACATTTAAAAAGCTTATCACAACTGAAAATATTCATTTTGTTTACATGTTCTCCCTTCGCGTTGTTTTAGGTATGCCTGGAGAGCCCTTACTGGTGGACAGTGAGAAGGACATATTTGACTACATCCACATGAAATATAAAGAGCCGAAGGACCGCAGTGAATGAAAACCTCACTGTTTATCTCGAACATGCTTTAGTCTCTTTGTCCTCTTAGACATAATACAAGAGCGTCGTCTCTGTGTTTGTGTGGGGACGAGGGGCAACTCTATAAAACAGAAGAACATTTAAGGATAAAGTTTTGAGTTTAATGTTTTTATTACATTTTATTTGTAAAATAAAGAAAATAAGGGGGTAGTGATTATGATTGACCAGGGACTGAATGTAGTCCTTAAAAAAAGTGTTAAACAATACGAGCAGGAACCTTTAGTCATTTAGACGTAATATTATTATATTATTTTGGGGGAGTGCTCATGGGGAACTACTATGTTTTTAAGGGTTTTTGTCATTTTTATGGTGCTTGATCATGGACAAAGTCTATTGATAATAATGGTAATGGAAACACTCATGTTCAGACTTTTTATGTATACGTTACAACTCTAAAGTAATGTTAGACTTTTTATGGTTTAGTTTCTGTTTATTTGTATTTATTATTTAGGATTGTGCATTGATGGTGCTTTGCTGGTTTGAATGTGGATGTGCTGTAAATAAACTATTAAACACCACAACCATAATGGATACCTTTAATATGTTTGTTATTGCTATAATACCAAATCAAACCTCAATCTTTACAAGTATAAAGTTTTACTAGACTAGTACATTTGACAGTACTGTGACAGTATATTGTCTGAGCAATTAAGGGGTTAGGGGCCCTGCTCAAGGGCCCAACAGTGGCAGCCTGGCAGTGGTGGGGCTTAAACCGGCAACCTTTTGATTACTAGTAAAAAATACAGTCCTGCATATTACAGCTTTACATTAAAAGATTATTGTGCAAATTGCACAATCTTTGCTATAAAATGCAACATGCATGCATATACACTGATCAGCCATAACATTAAAACCACCTCCTTGTCCATTTTATCAGCTCCACTTACCATATAGGAGCACTTTGTAGTTCTACAATTACTGACTGTAGTCCATCTGTTTCTCTACACGCTTTGTTAGCCCCCTTTCATGTTGTTCTTCAATGGTCAGGACCACCACAGAGCAGGTATTATTTAGGTGGTGGATCATTCTCAGCACTGCAGTGACACTGACATGGTGGTGGTGTGTTAGTGTGTGTTGTGCTGGTATGAGTGGATCAGACACAGCAGCGCTGCTGGAGTTTTTAAACACCTCACTCACTGCTGGACTGAGAATAATCCACCAACCAAAAATATTCAGCCAACAGTGCCCCATGGGCAGCGTCCTGTGACCACTGATGAAGGTCTAGAAGATGACCGACTCAAACAGCAGCAATAGATGAGCGATCGTCTCTGACTTTACATCTACAAGGTGGACCAACTAGGTAGGAGTGTCTAATAGAGTGGACAGTGTGTGGACACCGTATTTAAAAACTCCAGCAGCGCTGCTGTGTCTGATCCACTCATACCAGCACAACACACACTAACACACCACCACCATGTCAGTGTCACTGCAGTGCTGAGAATGATCCACCACCTAAATAATACCTGCTCTGTGGGGGTCCTGACCATTGAAGAACAGGGTGAAAGCAGGCTAAAAAGGCCTGTAGAGAAACAGATGGACTACAGTCAGTAATTGTAGAACTACAAAGTGCTTCTATATGGTAAGTGGAGCTGATAAAATGGACAGCGAGTGTAGAAACAAGGAGGTGGTTTTAATGTTATGGCTGATCAGTGTAAATAGCACCTGAAAGCACAACTACAAGACCATTACAAACACCTCAAACCTTCCTGGATTGCTGCTGGGTTTATGTGCCATATAAGAATTTCCTGCATCCCAATTATTATTATTATTCCTGCACCAAACATCTCTGCTAAACAAAAAGTGACGCGAAACATACACAAGCATTAATACCAGTAATTTATTAATATTCTAGACCAAGTACCACTTTTAAAAAATCCAAAATCATGCAGCAGATGAAAGCTACCTCACATGTGCCACACACAGATATACCTGATACAATAGTAAGCCTTTGTGTCAAGTGAGCATCATTTCAGTGAAATGGTTGAGTCATGTTTAGAATTCTGCTCTTGGTTGCTAACACTAGGAGTACTGTTTATGCTGAGTAACGTCACATGGTTAGCCACC